>NC_045176.1:11757178-11785460 GCF_900700415.2 Clupea harengus
TGCCTGTGGTTGATGGAATGCAGGTCTGCTTTGAAACACCGGAGTTCTTTTATTCAGTGTAGGCTACTCACATGACCCTTGCATACCATCATCCATGCACAGCCACCCTTCACAGACTTGACTGGTATTGTTGGATAGTGAGAATAGTGAAGAGGCTGTTGACGTAGACTCAGCAGCAAATATATCATGAGAGTGATACGCATTCATTGAAACAATGCAGGTCTCCTTTTCCTTAATTAATTAAGTAAGTATGAAGACATGTACTCACTGGGCCACCTCAGGTGAAGTTTATAATGTGAGTGTGAGAACACCATCTCTAATACAGCTCAACATTAAAGTATCACAAAAAATGTTGGTTTGTACTTTCTCTTACACTGCATGAATCTGTTTTAATGTCTATATCAGCAATCACACTATTTACAGTATGCATACAAAACCCCAGAATGTGACTACCGTACGTAACTAAACCCCCAGTATGTGACTACAGTATGTGACTAAAACCCCAGAGGTTCAGATGTTTATGCTTGAGCTTCTAACTTTGTTAGTACTCACATGATCTGTAGGACTTGGGCTCGTAGACCATAGTCGTGGATAGTAGTTGTACTCATGATGGGGTGGATATAAGTGCACGCTTGTCAGGGCCTGACTCTACTTAGGCCATTTTGTCAGGAGATCCACTGCTGAGGAGATGATTGGTCTGTGATTCTGAGTGCTGAGCACCGCCCAGTGAGATTTTGTCCTTCATGGCTCACTGTAAGTGAAATGACCGTGTGTGTGTGTGTGTGTGTGTGTGTGTGTGTGTGTGTGTGTGTGTGTGATGTCAGCTGAGCGTATGGGATTTGTGAGGGCTGCTGAGCTGAAGGGACCTGGCAGATTAGGGTCAGCTGGGTTTAGGATCTCAAGTGAAGGGGCCCTTTTCAAACTTCCTTTCTACTTCTCTCTCTCTCTCTCTCTCTCTCTCTCTCTCTGATTATGTGTGTGTGGTGGTGGCAGGGGGTACGTGTGCGTATGCAAGTATGTTGCACACATGTGCACACTAGCTTGTAGTGGTGCACACATTGTTAACATCTGTGAAATTGTAAAACAATTATCAGTGAATCATTTACATTGACACTTATATTTTATATTACTTGGCACTTAGTACAGTGCCTTAGTATGTTTACTTACAATGAACATTGAGTACATCTGAGACCTAACCAAGCTGTAGCTGCTGTAAGTTTTAATATGATTTGGGCAAGTGTCCAATTTACAGTAGGTCACACTAAAAAGGTGTGTCTGGCAACATGCCATTTCTTAACTTTTAAATTATTGATATTAAAACAAGAAATAACTTAATTTGACTCGGGGGACATGTGGTACATAATGCCCAGCCTGTGAAGGCGGCCCACTAAACCAATTCTTATTTCTTACGAGAGCAGAGCAGTTTTCCAAAGCACAGCGTTCCCACTCAGGCCCCTTTCTGTCAGCCTTTTGTTGCTCCGGCTCCGACGTTTGTCTGTGAACAGAGAGCATTATTCATTTACCCGGGGGAACGACTCCCTAATTGAAATTCCGGGCTTTACCAACGGATCGTGACGGCGGGCTTTGCCAGCCTCAGTATTATCCTGTGCCCCATCACCTTGAAAAGTCATGTGTCCCTTTTCAGACAACAACTAAAACGAAAAACAGACCTTAAGAATTTGTAACCGACAAAGCATTACTACTCAGGGCATATAGAGGGGCTGCCCGTTTTTTTTCGAAAATGTGTGCAACGTGTCCAGCTATGGAGCATATGGCAGGCTGTGACCTCAACCCCGAGCGGGTGTCCTCAAAGCTCGCCACTGCTGCACCGTGCTAAGCTGTGCGTGGAATACTAATGCTGACGTGAATGAATCTACGGCACTGTGTGCTAGTGGAGATGACAAGAAAGAGAGTGTTGGGCAGTTTATTAGTCAGTGAACGTAGGCTTGCTCTCCGAGGAGAGAGGCACAATGTCGGGCTTTATCAGCGGCCGCCCCTAATGGAGCATTGCACCGGGGATGACTTCAGGTCCTCATCCAGGTCCATTTTAGATGGTAATGTGGTCCAACACTGCGCTCAGGTTAGTTTCCTGTGCCAGGTTTAGATGGCTGAATGGTGTGTACTTGTGTGAGTTTTTATGTATGTGTGTGTGTGTGTGTGTGTGTCCCAACGCTGGCATTGAGAACCCCACTCTTATCTCTCTTTCAGGGATTGAGCTTTGCCTGCCAGGTTGGCGTTTCTCCATGACGATGGTGGCAAACTTCGTGGTGCTGGGAGGCCAGATGTTGATGCCGGGCTTGGCGGTGCTGTGCGGAGATTGGCAGGTCCTTCAGGCTGTCATCATCTGCCCCCTCTTCCTGATGCTCTCTTACATTTGGTGAGGAGACTCCTCCTGAGCACACCACACGTCTGGCTTCGGACACACACTTAGCCTCTAGTATACATCCTCTATTTGTTTATTTAGTTCTTTAAATTATTCACAAGTCCATCTTCATTTGAAATGTTATATGGTATAAATGATGTATTACAGTAGGTCTATAATCCTTCTGCCTGTTCAAAAGGGCCTTTTAACCGCAGCTAAAACAATAGATGCAGCTGGAACAATAGATTGCATACTGTGTTTTGGATATGCTGGACTGTAATGCATAACATAACATTGGTAATGGACAGTTTCTTAAATAGAACACGAAAAGAAAAATAGCAAAGTGGCCACTGAAATGACTCATGATTATGATTGTTTTTCCTGTCTCTAGTATTCACCATTAACACATCTGCGAGCGACTCCTTCAGTTTCAGCTTTGGAATCGTGATTACACAGGGCACTAAATACACGCTCATGTAGCCCCTCTGTGGTGTCAGGACAGATCAACATACTGTTCCACATGCACAGAGCTTACCCAGGCGCTATTCTCTTCCCCCCCCCCCCCCCTTTAGTCGGGTGAAGGTATGCAGGAAGGTCAGGCCATTTTGAAATCATTTCACAGTTGAGTCAGCAGCTGGAGGAAACTGAAAGGCTTTCAGAGACAGAGCAGCATGTGGTGGAGGATGCAGGGTCCACAACTGGGCCTAATTAATCCACCAGCACACTACAGCTGCCCCCCATTATCACCAGCACACTACAGCTCCCCCCCCCCCCCCATTATCACCAGCACACTACAGCCCCCCCCCCCCCCATTATCACCAGCACACTACAGCCCCCCCCCCCCATTATCACCAGCACACTACAGCTGCCCCCCCCCATTATCACCAGCACACTACAGCTCCCCCCCCCATTATCACCAGCACACTACAGCTGCTCCCATTATCACCAGCACACTACAGCTCCCCCCCCCATTATCACCAGCACACTACAGCTCCCCCCCCCCATTATCACCAGCACACTACAGCTGCCCCCCATTATCACCAGCACACTACAGCTCCCCCCCCCATTATCACCAGCACACTACAGCTGCCCCCCCCCCGTATACCACCAGCACACTACAGCTGCCCCCCATTATCACCAGCACACTACAGCTGCCCCCCATTATCACCAGCACACTACAGCTGCCCCCCCCCGTATACCACCAGCACACTACAGCTGCCCCCCCCATTATCACCAGCACACTACAGCTGCCCCCCATTATCACCAGCACACTACAGCTGCCCCCCCATTATCACCAGCACACTACAGCTGCCCCCCCGTATACCACCAGCACACTACAGCTTCCCCCCATTATCACCAGCACACTACAGCTGCTCCCATTATCACCAGCACACTACAGCTCCCCCCCCCATTATCACCAGCACACTACAGCTCCCCCCCCCATTATCACCAGCACACTACAGCTGCCCCCCATTATCACCAGCACACTACAGCTCCCCCCCCCCATTATCACCAGCACACTACAGCTGCCCCCCCCCGTATACCACCAGCACACTACAGCTGCCCCCCATTATCACCAGCACACTACAGCTCCCCCCCCCCATTATCACCAGCACACTACAGCTCCCCCCCCCATTATCACCAGCACACTACAGCTGCCCCCCCCCCGTATACCACCAGCACACTACAGCTGCCCCCCATTATCACCAGCACACTACAGCCCCCCCCCCCATTATCACCAGCACACTACAGCTGCCCCCCATTATCACCAGCACACTACAGCTGCCCCCCATTATCACCAGCACACTACAGCTGCCCCCGATTACCACCAGCACACTACAGCTGCCCCCCCCGTATACCACCAGCACACTACAGCTGCCCCCCCCGTATACCACCAGCACACTACAGCTGCCCCCCATTATCACCAGCACACTACAGCTGCCCCCCCGTATACCACCAGCACACTACAGCTGCCCCCCATTATCACCAGCACACTACAGCTGCCCCCCCCGTTATACCACCAGCACACTACAGCTGCCCCCCATTATCACCAGCACACTACAGCTCCCCCCCCCATTATCACCAGAACACTACAGCTGCCCCCCCCCCCCCCCCGTATACCACCAGCACACTACAGCTGCCCCCCCCGTATATCACCAGCACACTACAGCTGCCCCCCCATTATCACCAGCACACTACAGCTGCCCCCCATTATCACCAGCACACTACAGCTGCCCCCCATTATCACCAGCACACTACAGCTGCCCCCCCCCGTATACCACCAGCACACTACAGCTGCCCCCCCCGTATACCACCAGCACACTACAGCTGCCCCCCCCCATTATCACCAGCACACTACAGCTGCCCCCCCATTATCACCAGCACACTACAGCTGCCCCCATTATCACCAGCACACTACAGCTGCCCCCCCATTATCACCAGCACACTACAGCTGCCCCCATTATCACCAGCACACTACAGCTGCCCCCCATTATCACCAGCACACTACAGCTGCCCCCCCATTATCACCAGCACACTACAGCTGCCCCCATTATCACCAGTCATATCATCCAGTTCAGCTACAGGCACAAGCTAAAGTCTTATATTTTTGTGTTGACTTTGATGAAATCTACGTGACTCAGACGTGGGTTTGCGCCTCATCACTTCTGTCTGTCTGTCTGTCTGTCTCTCTGTCTGTCTCACACCCCTTTCAGGATTTTCCCAGAATCCCTGCGCTGGCTGCTTGCAACTCAGCAGTACGCCCGCTCCAAATGGCTCATGACTCGCATTGCCAAAAAGAACAAAGCCAATCTGGAGAAGGACGCAGACGAGCTCATGACAGGTACGGCCAGGCTGGACAGCCATCTGAATGTGCTGGTGCATTGTGCTGAGACTAGAGCCACAGAATGCAGTTAGTGATTTACTGACAGGATACGTCATGTGTGATTTATATGGTCTAGGATGAAAATAAACAATGGTTACTGTGGAATAAAATGGAGGAGACATCGTCTTTTCTGTCTTTTTTTTTTTTTTGTTATTGTCTTTTTTTATCATTATAATGATTCCTAGGTTTGGTGGATGTATTAATTGCACATGTTACTATCACTATGAGGTTTGTGGGACTTCAACCCACAGTCAAAGGCATGGGGACATACTATTAGTTTTTTTTCATGTTTGTTTATGAATGAGAGGCACATTTCTAACCAGCACATCTATATATTTTCTTCCGGATGCTCTCCTTAAATCAAACTACAGTCGCATGTAAATCTGGGAGACTTTGTTATGGTCTCTGATGCCTACCTAGTCTTTTTTTTCAAACGAAGCAGTAGAAGAGTGGAAAGCATCTGACCTATTCCCCTGCAGTGTGCGCATGGTAGACTGGCAGAGGGAGAGGAGCCCCCTCAGGTCCCTCTGGACCTGTATACATGTACATAGCCTCCCAGACTTAAGCTCATTATGGCTTTCATAGGCAGGAAGCCACAGGACAGATGGGCAAAGGTCAATCACTTTGGCTCCACTCAGGGCCTTTGATGCGCCCACAATGCCATGGTAACCCTTTCAGCAGCAGACATAGATGGCTGTTGATTGATTAAATATACATCTAGTTTCACATGACCGCAACCTGAAACATGGAGTCACCTAAGATGAACTGAAGCTGACAATTTGACTATTTTAGAAATATGCCATGCCTTTAAAGACTGGTCAAAGGCACATTTTTTAAATTGTGTCATTGCATTTTCCATGTAAATTGTAATGTGCAGATCCATATGACTGTGTATATGTTGGGTACCTGTAAAGTTAAGATGTATATGATCGGCATCCCCCTGTAGAAATGGATAGTGGAAACCTTTTTGCCCTGTGTAGGTGCCCTCACTGGGAAGAGACGGTTTGAGTCTCCTCTCTGTGTTTTGTTTCTGCTTTTTCATTTTGGCAGTGCAGATGGTATCAATTTCTGCATTGTCATTATCACAAGCTCACCCGCAGTACAATGTGTTGGTGTAATTGTGCCCATTTGACTGTAGGCGTGTATACTTGGGTGGCATGTGCGATCTGAAACAGGTTGTCCCTTATCCTCTGTGATTTCAGAGTTGCACCAGGCCCTGCAGAAGAAGCCCAAGAAGACCTGCATTGTTAAAATGGTTGGCACCCGAAACCTGTGGAAGAACATCGTGGTGCTCTGTGTGAACTCGTAAGTGTGTCTCTCTCCATGTTTTATAGTGTGTGGTTTTGTTTACAAGGGTTTCACACTTTGTTTTAGATCACATCATCCTGCTCGGGTATGACTGTTGTTGTTGTTGTTGTTGTGTTTTTCTTAAAGATGCATTTTGTTGATCATCTGTGTGTTTGTCCATTGTGCTTATTTTGAAAGTGTGTTCGTGTGTGTGCACACACATTACTGTTTACTGTGCAGTGAGGGATTGGTATTGACGTGTCGGCTTAGAATAGCACTGATCCATTGCTTTCAGTGCTGTCTGTGCAGCATTCGCTCCATTTCCCTATGGAGTGTGACACACACACACACACACACACACACACACACACACACACACACACACACATTTACTATTGTAAAGTGTCCATAGAGTCCCAGGCTTGTGCTTGCCAGTGTGTATTTGGCTGAAATTAAAGATTGAATGGGGTGTGGACCAATTATTTTTCAGCTAATTACTTTTCCGATTTTCCCCATCACTCTTTTCCTCCCTGCCGCTCGCTGGCCAGTATCTCTCCTCCCCTCTTCCTCCCCATCTCTACCTCCTTCCTCCTCCACTCTCCGCTGTTTCATTTCATTATTCTAATTGCTCATTGAATTTCCATTTTCTTTGGTGGACTGTATTGGCACAGTAACTTATTTTAATGAAACGCACATCTCTCTGTCCCTGTTTTCTCTCCCTGGCCCTCCCGCCATCTCCTCAGGTTGACCGGTTATGGCATCCACCACTGTTTTGCGCGCAGCATGATGTACCAGGAGGCCCAGGAGACCACCATGTTCCACAACTTCTACGCGGACTACTACGTGATGGCGGGCATCGCCGTGGCCTCCTGCATCGCGCTGTGCCCGGCTGTGGGGCTGATGGGTCGGCGCGGAGGCCTCCTCATGTTCATGATCATCACCGCCCTAGCCTCACTGCTGCAGCTGGGTCTGCTCAACCGTGAGTACGGCACACAACCACGCCACTGAGAGAACAAACACACATGTAGTTCATATACACATACTTACACATACTGTACATACATACACACATCCGTACACCCACACCACAAGTAAGAGAGCAAAACATTCTGGTGTATACACTGCTGCTGGTGTTTACCGGCAACTGTATATACCATCGGTTTACACTCTCTCACATTCAAACATTTCACCTAGATATTCTCAAGCACATAATAAGTGCATAAAGTTCATGTGTTTGCATGTTGGCCGTGCAGTGTCAGAGCAGGTTCATTGTTGTTGAATTGAAAAGTGAACACCCAGGTTTTGTTCAGCCAAAGGCGGTGGTGATATTAATTATGGGTGTGCTGTGAAACTGTTTCTCACAGACACGGTGTCCTGGAAATATCCACAGATGTAGAGATGCTACACTGTGATTACTGTTGCATAATGTTTTTTAAAGTCGTTTCTTGCGTGCTTGTGTGGGTGTGGATGAATATAACTTGACATGTATAGCCATTATAGCCATCTGGCTTGATTCACAGCTTGGCTGACTTAGCATAGCATATTTCACTTGTTTCTTGCCTATTCTTATACTCTACAGAATCTTATGATTTCTACAGAAGTGGCTGCAGTATAGTCACCGTCTTTGATGTGCCATTTCAGATGATTAGCTTGAGAATGACCTTAAATGGGCTAGTTATGGGTTGTTGGTTCTCAATTACAATGAGACCATGTGGCTGCGGAGACCTGTGAGTACAGTTTGTGTGTAATGATTTGGCTCATGGCTAATGTTTAACATGATTCTGGTGAGTGAGGTTAAGGTGAGGCTTATGGTTCAGGCTATGTACGAGAGAAAGTGTCTGTTTCTAACTTTTTTTCTGCCTTTATTTTCTCCCAAATGTTTTCCCCCCACATCATTCAATGCTGAATCCAGTACTGGGAAAGTACAGCGTTCAACTAAACATAGGTAAGTAAGAATGTTGGTTCACACAAATAACCTATGAATTACATTACTCCATGAATATATTATTCTGTAAATACTAGCTATGAACATGCTATAAGTCTAAGTGGTTAGAAACACAGCGTATCTCAGTGCTGTACTCATCAAACTCATCTCTTGCTAGCATGCTAGTGTTGTCTTGCACTTCTCCCCCTTCACATTTAGCGTAGCCTTTTTTAGCATGGAGTAAGGGAGGTTGATATGTTCAAGTTGAAGTCTGTAAAAGGCCCACCTTGGCCATTGCTTCATATAGCATATAGAAAGGTGTTATAGTGTCTTGGGTTCGTCAGTTTTGTTCACTGACCGTTTGTTCAGCTGGTATGTCTCTGAAAAAGTTGTTTTTTGTTTTGATAGCAATATTGTAAACTACATACGGTATACACATTGGGGTACATATTTGGTGTGTTGTTATAACAACCAGAGGGAGTCTTTGACATCCTATAAAATGGTCCATAACATGTTTTTAGAGTACTCTGATAGATAGGAGTGAGACACAGCTCACATATGGGGGAACTACATGCATGCATCCAAGTTGCTGAAACACCTACAAGTCTTTAGGCGGGCAAGGATTGGGCAGGGGAGTAGCCTAACTCCGCCCCAAACTCCCACTGCCCAATCGTTGCCCTCCTCATAGCAGGTTGCTTTCAGAACAAGCTTGTATTCTGGGATTGCGCTGAGCTGTGTCTTACTGTTCCCTCGGAGAACCGAGGTTTCAAAGAAACGGGACGTTCTCCTTCGTGAGACGCAGCTCACATATGGGGATGTGGAAAAGCTCCCAGAATGTGCGGAGCTATAAAAACAACCTGCTTCTCTCCCAGGGAAACCCAGTAGGCAAACACCAAGCCTACTTGCAAAACACACTGCACAAACGATGGTGCTGTGACATCTTAAAGATTATAGCGAATGAATGTATGAGAATTCGCCCAATTAGCAGCTAAACAGTCGCCATACTGCGTGGAGAGTAGGCGCCTTTTGTTTCATAGGAGGCTTTGGTAACCCGCACAATCCAGTGTGAAAGATGTTGTTTTAAAAAAGCCTGACACTGTGCGGAAATTGGACATAAGGCGTGTAATCTCCATACCTCATCAGAGGAAAACAGTGGGGGGGGCAGAAAGAAGCTCGATATGTACTGAAGAGTGAGCTGCAGTCACAAGCTTAGACAAAAAAGCAGGGTTTGTCCATGGAAGCACCTTAGAATTATCTGTGGCTCACTGAGTGCAATGGGGTCTCAATGAGATCGTGTGCAGTTCACCCAGTCCTTTAGCTGTTGTGAGAGCCAAAAGCAGTGCCACTTTACATGAGAGGAATTTTGTGTAAGGGCTCCAAAATCACAGAGAGCATCCATCACCAGGGGGAGATCCCATTGTGGGACTACAGACCGTGGGGCCGGCCTGAGGCGCAGTACCCCCCTTAGAAAACTAGTAACCAATAGATGTGGACCTGGCGACACAATTGAAACCTACTGTCGGCGCGCTTCGAAAATGGCAATGTGAAAAAACGCGTCTTTGAGATCTTCCATGGTAAACCGGTCTCTTTGGTGTATGGAGGTTAACACCTTACGATGTGTTACCACTTTGAAGGTATAGTGACGTAAGTGCTTGTTGAGGCTTAGCCTTACGTTTAACATAACTGAGGGGGAGCAAACATAAGGCTACTTTTGTGCTCACATTCTAGCTGCCATGTGGCTATGTCGGGTAGGAAACCTGAACCCATCTGAGCCCACAAGCTTTGCCTGAGGGTGAGCCAAGGGCCTGGGGCAAAGGGCTGCCTGGCCCAGGGGTTTTGGCACCGTGGGCGTGAAGCAGCTGCAGCTTGTTGTGGTTGCGGCTGTTCCCTCTTGGGGGTTCTGCAGCCCTGCTGTCTTGCGGACGGCCTGTGAGTGGAGGGAGCAGGGGGCGCGCGGGCGGGCGAGGCCCTGGGTGATTGCTTACGAGGAACATTCCTCACAGGGCTTCCCCCTTTATAGCTTTGGCCAAAAAAAGCCACCTGCATCTCAATGACGGCTGGATAGAACAGGCCTGTTGAGGAGATGGGCTGATCCAAGAAAATGCACTCCATCCCTATCGCCTCAGTGCAACCACAGCCATGCCCATTGTCTGGCCCGTGGACTCACTGGAGCAGTGGGCGGTGCGCATAATGTAGTCAGACACAGTGCGGATCTCCTTAACAGGCTCCCCCTTGTCCGACATGTCTGGTATGTCCTCCTCCAGCTCGGCAAGGTATACAAATAACATGGACACTACATTTTGGGCTCTTGCTGTCTGGGCGGTGGACCTATAGATTTGATCCAGTGTAGCAGTCTGCTAGTTGGGTTAGAGGAAGGCAGGTCTGATGCCAGTGTTGACGGATGGTGCCCAGATAGCTAGCTAGAGGCAGTCATGCCAGGCAAGTTCGTTGGCCGTTTCCATGTCCTGGAACAGATGGAAGCCTAAAATAGGGACCTTAGCTGACTAGACTCAACGCAGTCAGGGAATAGTGGAATTCCATGCCGTGATGAAGACTGTATCACAGGCAGGAATTTGCCATCCATCCGATTCCCTTTTGGTGACGGGGGCTACGGGCCAATAAACTCCCAGGCGCACTGCAGCTCTGCGGCAAGTGTCCAAAAATGTGGACCTGACTGTGGTGTGCTGGCGGCCTGGAGAGGATGAGGCCAAAGGTAAGACACCACAGTGCTCCTCCCCCATGTTTTGCTCCATGTCCTCATCAGAGGCTAAGAGGGAGATTTCTCAATATATGTTCTTCTCTGTACTTGTATTCCCATGGACTTGTCTCTGGACATCAGTCACAGCCCAAGTACTGTTCCAATTCAAAAGTTAGTCAAGTATAGATCAAATACCCGGAAGTGTTCTCGACTCGATGTGGGCAGCACGGTGGCTCAGTGGTTAGCACTGTCGCCTCACAGCAAGAAGGCCCTGGGTTCGCATCCCGGTCCTTCCAGGTCGTTCCAGGTCCTTTCTGTGTGGAGTTTGCATGTTCTCCCCGTGCCTGCGTGGGTTTACTCCGGGTAATCCGGTTTCCCCCACCATCATAAAGACATGCACTGCATCGTATGAATATGAATGAATGTTGGTGGTGGTCAGAGGGGCCGTAGGTGCTGATTGACAGCCACGCTTCTGTCAGTCTGCCCCAGGGCAGCTGTGGCTACTGATGTAGCTTACCACCACCGGTATGACTGTGTATGAATGACTACTGGACTCTGGACTCTGTAAAGCGACTTCGGGTATTTAGAGAAGCGCTATATAAGATTGAATTGATTGATTGATTGATTGACTCAGGGTTTTTTTGTCAAGGATGTATCACGAGGTGACTTGTGTGGACTTGGGTAGTCAAATATCCCAGAATGCATTTCACACAAAGTAGCGTCAGGTAGCAGCAATGGCAGCAGAGGAACCAACTGCAAACGATGGGCAGTGGGTTGCGAAGCTCATGACCAGGGCGGAGTTAGGCTACTCCCCTGCCCAATTGTTGCCCGCATATAGACTTGATTGTTGGTGTTTCAGTGACTTAGATTTGTGCATCTAGTTCCCCATATGTGAGCTGTGTCTCATGAAGTGGCTGAAGGAACATTTTCAACAGTTTTGGGATGTACCCCTGAAACGCATTTATCACCACCAGCAGGCTCAAGTCATCCTTATATTTCACCTGATTACGGTTTTCCTTTCTTCTGAATTGATGGTTGAATACATTTTTCTCTCTCTGTGCACCGTGTTGTTTTTATGTTGTTGCCAATAATTGCTTTTTCATTTGTGTGCTCAGCCATCACTGTTATTTCATTGTGCTTAGAAGAGGCAGCCTATTAACCAGCCATTTCAATGGGAGACGGGGCTATTGACCCAGAGAACGGCTTTCTCATGCTTATTTCCTTACAAGCTACAACAAATGAAAGACGAAATCGAAGGAGCCCCTCTCTACTGGTGTGCACAGGCTGTAGCTCTGTTCATGAGAACCTCAGGGCCTCATGTTTCCTCATGTCATTCCGTTGTGATTACGAGCTGGCCATCTAATAAACACTTTTCGAATGTACACCCTCCAATAGCATAGTGTTTTGTAACCAAATTGCTTGCTAGGTCTGACCGACCACCAATTCAGCCTTCTATTGTTATTGTGGAGTTAAGGTGTTTTGTCGCATTTGCCTCCCCCCGTTCCCCAACACACACACACACACACACACACACACACACACACACACACACACACACTCACCTTAGTGATTCATGCACCGTGCTGATCTCGACAGTCTCAAAAACCATACCAACAAGCATTGCAACAGCCTTCCGGGCCGGGTATATCATTCCTCGGACTGTAAACCCATTCTTATTGCAGTTTCATTTTGAAAGGATTAAAGAGCCCACTGAGATATCCGCTCTTTTTAATGAGTCTGACTTCAAGGTCTAATTAGAAACGAGTGGATAGTGCTTTTCCCCTGCCTCCCATTGGCCAGTGAGTTGTCCGGGCCTGAGTGATCCTCTCTCCTCTGCCCTTCTCCTCGGCCTAATCCACGACGTGAGCTCCCAGGCTGCTCTCCGGGAGAAGAGGAAGACTCTGTAGCTCACAGCCCCCCTGTCGAGCTGACACAACAAGAGATAACAACCGAAATGTTCCATCTTTTAATATAACTAACTAATTTAGTTGACTGTTCTGTGTTTTTACTGCCTCTGGGTAAATGCAGTAGCTAAATGAATGTGGTGTATGTAATAAGCTGACATAGCTACATGTTTGCTTTGAAACTTGCCTACACTTGGCTACTTCTTTCACACAACTTCGCACAACTTCCATATATATCTTTTCTCTTTGACAGGAGAGGAAACATAGATTTGAAAAGACTTATTAGATACAGTATAAACTTTTAAGATAGTAGCATGATCAGTGACTGCAATATCAACACAAGACACTGATATACATTTTTGTCAAACTAGCCCTGTTTCACTCACTGAAACGTTACATAATATCCTTAATTATTCACTGTATGTTATTTTCTTCCTTTAATGTGTCCTGAAGAGCGGGTGTGGGGGGTTATTTTAGACAGCTGAATGACTCATCTGCCCTGTCCTCTCTCTCTCTCTCTCTCTTTCCCTCTTTTCTTTCAGAGCGGTCTGACACACTGAAAACCAACTTCTCGGTGGCATTCTCCATCATTGGCATGTTCTCCTCCCACGCAGTCAGCAATCTGAGTATCTTTTTCTGTGCAGAGATCACCCCCACAGTTATCAGGTGAGCACAGCCTGCAAAACCATTCCAAAATGAGAATGGCATGCACCAAGTGAGCCTTGTGGGGATGCTCAGGGTACAACAAATTATGTCCTTGGACAAAGGCATTAGATGAACCTCAGAGGTAATTGCGCAAAGGGGCAAAAATCAATAGTGATTACAGTCAAGGTTAGTGTATTTTGAGTGGGGGGAATGTGTGGATTTGACATTTGTAGAAATGATTTGACATCATGTTGAGAAAATTCAGTTAGTTTCAAATTTCCATCAAGCATCCACACCCAGGGGGGGAAATGAGGACATTTGAGAGGGTATACATACACCCTGTTTGTTTGGCTTCTCTAGGCAAGCCAGACACAGACTGAATTTGCATTTCTTTTATTGTGCAGGAAAGGAACATGTTGTGTTGAAAAAATGGCCTAGTGTGCCCCCTGCTGGTCACATGAAAGTCAAGGATAATTATTTGTATTGCTGACTTCTGGTTTATTTGGGGCCTTTATTCAGATAGGACAGTTAAGAATGACAGAAAATGAGTGGGAGAGAGAGAGAGAGAGAGATTGGGAGTGGGTTTTGGAAATTACCACAGGTCAAATTGGAGCCTGGGTCCCTGTGGGCGTATGTGGTTGGGAAGCGAATGATGCGTCACAGCCCCCCATATATATGTTCTGACCTACAGATTTTAAATCAACATTTACTGAGGATATGATGTAGTGCCTACATGCATAGGGCAATGTGTGAGTGCGCAGTAACATTGTACAGGTTGAGATACATGCTAAGGCTTTACAGAAAAAGTGTTGCTGTATGAAATATGATATTAATGGTCGAAGTCGTATGCAATGAACTGTCTGACTGTGATGCTGTGCAGGGGTGGAGGCCTTGGCCTGGTCCTTGCCAGTGCAGGGTTTGGCATGCTGACCGCACCCATCATGGAGCTGCACGACCAGAAGGGCTACTTCCTGCACCATGTCATCTTTGCCTGCTGCACACTCATCTGCATCATCTGCATCCTGCTGCTGCCAGAGACACGCTACCAGCCACTGCCCGAGACACTGGAAGAAGGCGAGGGCTACACGCGACAGCCCCCGCGCAAGCTTGGCGAGCAGCACTTCCTGCTAACCAGGTCAGACAGCCGCGACTACACCCGCGTCCGCGACACACCGCCGCATGAGGCTGCTGCCACGGCCGCGTCCACGATGGACTCCACCGCCTCCTCGGCCGTCGACCTCACCATGCCCTCCGTCCTCGTCAAGGAGGATGTCACTATCCAGCCAGCGGCGGCCGATGCGCCCGACTCGAAGATGAAGCCTCCGGCCGTAGAGGATGCAAAACCGTGCACCGCAGCCCCTGCCACAGAGAAGGCTGAGGAGAGTCTCACCACTGAAATTGCCACTGAGGACCATCCCACTGACACTCATGCCAAGGAGCATCCCATCTCTGACGCCACAGAGCCAATCCAGCTCACGTCCATAGAGCCTGAGCTCACTCTGGACAGCAGCACTCCCCTCCTCATCAACTCCATTATAGTCAACTCCCCCAGTGATCCTGTACCAGACCTCACCCCTCCCTTCTCACCAACCCCCCCTGACATAGACTCAGTATCCCCTGCAAAAATAGAATCCCCCACTGCCCATGTAACGGACGCCGTGCCCATGGCTAAGAATGATATGATAGGTTCAGATTTAATCGCTTCTTCCTCACCCGACCCAGTGGCCCAGGCCACTCTCATCAATGCTTCATCCCCAGCCATTGGGAATACTCCCGCTCATGTTGCCAGTGATCACAGCCTTCCCCCGGACATGGAAACAAACATTTCCTTCATGAATGACACCATAGCCCCCTCTGCAGTGGACATCACCTCTCATAGTTCATCTGATCCTGCCTTGTCCCCCGCTCATGACACCCTTGCCCCCCCTGTCACAGACCATAGCACTTCTGGTGTGGTAGACTCCGTACCTCTAACCCTAGTGGACTCACCCGTACCCACTTTGAAGGAGAGTTTGCCTGCCACCATTCCACCTGTCCCATCCTCTTCCCCTCCCCTTTCAAGAGACTTTGTCTCTCTATCCATCATACCTCCTTCACCGATGGACCCTACCATCACACCAGTCTCTACCACTCCCTGCCACGTAGGTGCTGCTCCCACTCCCACTCCCATTCCCTCTCCCACTCCCACTCCCCTTCTCACAGTGGACTCAACCACTCCTCTGGTAACAGACACTTTCCAAGACCTTGCAGCAGACTCTGCTGTACCCTCTCCTCCAGGGACGTCTCCCCCTTTCAGCATGGACTGCACTGTTTCCACTCCCATAGACTCTGGCCTTACAGCTGCTGACGCCGCCACTGCCAATGGAGTGGCGTCCTCGTGATACCCAGTTGCCCTCTCTACAGAGGAGACTAGCCTTTCCCCCACAAGTGGTTGTGACACAGGAGGGAACTCATGTCACCACAGGAAAGGGGGCAAGGGTCATCAAAAGAGCCAGTTTGGAGCTTCCAGTGTGCAACCAATGAGCTGCTTTCCTGACAGAGGTTTACCCGGAAAGGGATTGGGGAAAACTTGAGGAAAATCTGGGGAGGAAAGGTGAATCATTCATTGTTGTAGCATCTCTTTCCCTCCTCCAAACAGTGAATAACACTCTGGTTATTGTGATTGGGCTGCACTGGTGTCCGTCAGTTAGTTCCAGGTTACTATTGGCACATCAAAGACCTGCTTGTTGAAAATGAAGGAAAGTCCTAAGCTGTGTAAAGGTATATTTTAGGCATCTGTTGCCGCCATTGTGAATAGTGCCAAGAGAACTTGACTTTGTGGAAAACCACAGTGGATTAAATTGGCATAGACTAAAATACAGAAAACAAATTGTAGTGAAGTATACAAGATTTAGTCAAATATTGTTTTTATTTGATGAGCAAAAAATTATTTAGCAGCTTTTGAAAAGTACACGAGTGAAACCAAACAACAAACCAAGGTGATATGCAGCAGCCCAAAAAAAAGGATACTTTTTAAAGGGAATGGGTTAGGGTGGCATTGCCATGTCATATGACATGAAATGGTGAAGGAAAAAAAAAACTATGATGTTTGGAGGTTGCGTTGATCTAACATATTTGTAGACCTCAAATGTAAACTGCGTGTGCAGCTTTGTGTGTTCCAAAGCTTTACTAGAGCCACACCCCAACAATGAATAGTCTGCCATGCCCATGCAAACCTAAAACAAACAGAACACCTTTCTAACACTGTTTACTCAGTCTGAGGGAGCTGAATGGTGGGTTTAGATGAAGGAGAGTTGTGGATTCCTCATGAAGGACTGTTTCATACATGTTCTTATTTTTACACTGGAACTTTCTTACGGTTTGTCAGGCCAGTGTATGCAATTGAATTCTTGTGAATGTGGTAACCTTGGTATAAGAAAACTGTGTACTGTATGCTGTTGTGCTACCAATGTTGAGCTTGAGTACAAAAAAAAATGTATTTTGCAACTTTATCTTTTCAATGGCCTGCCCCTAGTGCATTACACCAAGGGACTCTGTTACCATATCTGTGTGAATGTAAGTGGCACTTTATCTTTCACAAAATTGCAACACAGCATGTAACCGTGACAAGAAAATGTGAATCTTTCCCTCACTACAAAGTGACAAACGTGAACGTTATTTTCTCAAAGACTCAAAGAACTTTGTATTTAGCATCTGTCAGTGTATGTGTCACATTTTGTGATTGCCACGTACACATATGAATGTTTGTTTATATACTACAGCATATACACCACTTACTGAAGTCTTTCTTGTATATGCTGTAATATACATACATAAAGTTGTACTCAGTTGATCAGCAATAATTGGTGTATTTATAAAAGGTGACACATATACTGCCATATATTTAAATACGATCCAACCTCTGTTTTAACATCTTAATATCTATTAATATAAAGTACTTATTTCATTGTGAAAATGATGGTGGAACTCAAAAGAGGGCTGGCGTACTTGTGATTTGCTGATTTTGATACGTAGGAAAAAAATATGAATGTGCTTATTTTTGAAAATCAAATTCTGGTGGCCATGTACCAAAATCTGTGATTTGTTGGTGATATCTGCTGATCTGCTTTACCAGAGGGCAGACTGCAGAGCAGCGTGCCATAGTCACAGTTTACAGTAGTCCATTTATGTGAGCAGCAGAGATGTGACATTGGAACAAAATGTGACTGAACTCAGTGTTTTCATAATCATTTCAGTGCTTCTTCCACTCTTCTAGCATATCGTTATCACCATGGAATAGCCAGGGGGGGGGGGGGGGGGGGGGGGGGGGGGGGGGGGGACTACATATTTTCTAAAACTGGGAGATTCAGTATGTGGTAACTGTGTAACGTAATGCTAACAGTAAGGTATTGCAGTGACAGGTGTAGCTTGGTGTTTTATCACTTCAGTTTGTGTTATTCAGTGAACAATGTCAGTTAGCTTTGGTACAAGCCAATGACAACTCTGACCTAGAGTAGATGTGTTGTTAAGACAGAATGGCTATTTTTTTATGCAATTGACAAACCTGCAGACGAGGGCCCAAATCCGTCTGCACTCCAGTGGGTAAACTGTTACTAGTAAACTTCTCAAGTGGATCGCTGTGGATTTAACCTTATTGTGAGAATTGTACAATAATAATATGGTGAGCATCACACTGAAGGAAGCCATGATTTTAAAAAGACAAACAGCGAGAACCCTGAAGAGATTGCCCAGATGATTCTAGCATTAGCTTTGGCCAGTTTGGGCCATAGCCTGCCCCGCCACCACTCCAGAGGTAGTGGTTTTGGAGTTATCTGGACGAGCTGGTCACTGACTCAGGTTGCGTAGAACCTGTGTGATGGAAATCCACTGATAAAGTGCCCTTTGATTACCAAGCACTCTTTTTACTAGATGGCTGTTTTTTTTGTGTTTGTTTTTTTGTAAATAGTCCCCTTCATATAGCACAACCAATTGTCTTGAATGTGCTTTTTCTCACTGCAGCGATACATGTTTTTTTTTTATCAACAAGAAATCATGCAAAGCCTACGAAGCACATCTCTTCTTGCTAAGGGGGGGGGGAAATGTGGCAGTCCCAGTAAAGGCCTAAGATCCCAGTACTATCTACAGCAGATAGGTGCTAGTATGCAGTCCCTCAGCTACTTAAAAAATTACCACGGAGACTGTCGCAGGGTTACCAGCCATATTTCAGCAAACCACTTGAACCTGCTCATCCAGGGAAGACATCCAGGGGTTTGGTATAACACGTGAATAAGGATGTGTTGGAGATGTGGATGAACTGTATTAAAGCCAACTGAATAGTCATCACTCATTGTCAGTGCAACATGACATGACATGCTCGTATTAACCAAAATGTAACAAAACTAACCAAGGCTCACTCACATCTTATAAGCATACCTTTAAAAGCAAAGGGTTACTTTCTTAGTACCCTGTGTACAACCATTGTACCCGTTGTACAAATGATTTGACAGCCTATGAAAGTACACACTCCAAGAATGTATTCTCAAGACGAAGAGCACGACAGAATAACCACTCCAGAGACACCCTGAGAGGTAGACTGAGAGCAGAGTGTGAATGAATGTAAACCACTGATGGCTCATGTTTCATTGCCCTTGTAAGTTTTTTTTTCCTTTTTTTAACACAGATAATGCACTTGTACATAAGCCATACATGCTGTTGTAATAAACTTCACTATTTATTGATTACCTACAAATGTTTGCGTGTTGTGTATGGGGTGGGGTCTAATACTTTGGTATCCTGTAAATTAGAAATATAGATTTGGAAACTAGTTTACAATAGTTGGGGACTTTCCAACTAGAATGCTTTAATTGCAGAACTCGTAAACACTTGGCCATGTCCTTTACAAAATCAAACATAATCTATGTAAACCTATGAGTAGGCAAATGGGCCTTGTCTAGATACGTAAGTAGTCAACCATCTGATGAGGTCATGTCATCGTTTACAGTATCTGCCCTTCTTTGCCCTATAGTTTGTCCTTTTCTATTACTTTGCCTAACATTGGTTCACTGCAGTAACCCATTGGATTTTCTTTTACTGTCTCAATATGACTTTCATGGATACATTCATAACAATTAATTACAGTTTACAGTCACGTAAAGACATATATCTCATATAGAGGGGTATAAGTTAATAGCGCATATTGTCAGAATATGACAATTTCACTATTTAATTTCTGACCTAAATTAAGTTATTTCATTTTTGTTTAATGATCAGGTATATTGTTGATATGTGAATGTTTTTGTGAAGATGTGCTTTGTGTAACATTTATAAGTCTTTTTTTCAACAGTGACAACATTCTATTACATAAGCTACGACACATACAAGCCATCAAATGTGCAGATTTTTATTGAATCCGTTTCAGTACGTCACTGACTATACATTTCACATAGATGCCAGGCTTCCTCTTAGAGTAAAATGTGTATTATAAAATGAGGTAGCCTAATAAATGAACACAAGTGCACCTTGCTCAGCATTTTCCTTCAAGGGGTGAGCTAAGGGCCTTCACCAATGAATGTTTTTCCTCAAGTCAGATGAAGCAACCTAAATAACTTACTAGAATTGCTGAATTTACAGAACATTGATTCATTTATAAACTGGCTAAATGCTACCACAACACTGGGGGTCTCTGGAGTGATGAACAATGCATTTCTTTACTCAAGGTTTGAAGTATAGTCCCATTTTAGAATGCATGTGTTAGGGCGTATTAAATGACACGTGCTAGGGCGACCTCTGTAGGGGAGCCCATAAAAATGACGCAGATCCAAGAAATCCATAAAAGTGACAAGACCTGACATGTTCACGACCGATTAAACAGGGATACTTCCAGACGATGTTGCATGGCTACCTCTGAACCCAGACATGATTTAATTCCTGGCGAATCAGCGTTTAGACACTTGTACCACAGCTGCACCGTCAGGACGGGCGATGCCGCATCCTCTCCCACGTCCCCACTGCATCAAAGCTGTGCTCGCTGATAGGTTACCGGTGATGCTGGACTATAGCGCTGGCGTGACGTAATCCAATCGCCGGTCTAAATGATGACTACCTCAGACGCACCGCTCGCGAGGAATGTAGAGACGGCTGGTGGACTGACAGAGCTGTAGGTCTTGAGTACATCACGGTTGTGAGCAAAACAAAAGGCTTTCTGCTGGTACCATTTTCACCATGAGGGAGATCGTGCACATTCAGGCTGGACAGTGTGGAAATCAGATTGGTGCAAAGGTGAGGGTTACTGTATTGAAATTGTTTTTAACTCATCTGTACTTTGTAGAAGAACTTTGTTTTATTTAAGCATGGGATAACTGGTATATTAGAATAAACAACCGGATGATCTTGGTTTCCCACAGGATAACCTCTATGTTAAGTATTTCAGAGACCTCTAAGTAGTTAAGAGACCTCTGAAACTAGTGATAGTCTAAATACTACAATTGAATTGTACTGACAGGCGTGTTGCCTCAAGCAGGCTGAAATAACAGCCATCGATATTTGCATATTAAGTATAGATTTTTGTTGTGCCATATGGGTGCGGTCGAGGTGAGGACACGGTATGTGGGACAAGAGTCTGCAGTGGCTATGAGGGTCTGCAGTGTGACAGCCCGCAGACCAGTGCATGCGCAAACACGTCACAGATTTAAGGCCAGGAATATATGTCACCGGTCTCAGTAATTTTCATTAATTGTCCTAGTGATTCACGTTTATCACTGCATATGTACAACATAAGTAAAATGACCCCAATGCCTGTTTGTTCCAGTTCTGGGAAGTAATTAGTGATGAGCATGGCATCGACCCGACTGGCAGTTACCAAGGTGACAGTGACCTGCAGCTGGAGAGGATAAACGTGTACTACAATGAAGCCTCTGGTAAATGTTGTTAATTCAAAGTCTAGCTCAGTATGTGCTTAATGTTGAATTTTTTTATTTAGCAGTGCGTGGAAAAATACAGCCGTTTGCTGCAGTGCGTGTCCATACATACAAACTAAACCATACAAACTAAACTTGACATGGTGGACTGTTTGACAACAACGTGTGCGGCAAAGATTGAGTATTCAAGCAATATCTATACTAGAGTTGTGATTTGTCCTCCTCCATTAAGTGCATGTCATTGCTCCTGTTGATAATGAATAGAATAGAATGTCAAATAAGGTCATGCCAGGTAGATGTGTGAGTAATAATATTAATCTGGGGTAGTTTCACAGTGACACCTTTTAATGTTAATGAGACATTGAACACCCAGCACGAGTGTAACTCAAGCATATCTTGAGTTGAATTGAATAAGTCAAGCTCAGCTGTTTTTTTTTCCTGTGTCTGGAGCAAGCAGTTTTTCAGAGCTGCTACTGCAGTCTGCGGAAGGGAGGCGCTGAAGAATAGATGGTTGCTGCCCTGATTAAACCGCCACCCAGGGGATTGGCACTGAGAGGACACAGGAGTGCACATTAACCGTTTATGGTTAACATTTTTGTATCTATGAGAGAATTTCTCAAAGGCAACACCATTCTGCCCCACCCTTTTGCCCGTTAAGGGATTTTTATGCATGCACCAAGTGAACATTCTAGAAATCTATCTGGCTCACACAGGGAATACACCATGCTATGCAAGTTAATTTTGTATATATAGTATGGCAGGAACAATAACAAACATGCTTGCTTCTTTTATCACGGACAGCCCCTGTCCAATATTGTGCTGTCACTCACTGGCATCACGCCCTCTCTTTAACAGGCAATAAGTATGTCCCTCGTGCCATCCTGGTGGACCTGGAGCCTGGCACCATGGACTCCGTCCGCTCTGGCCCCTTTGGACAAATCTTCAGGCCAGATAACTTTGTCTTTGGTAAGAGATCGTAAGATCGTTCCTTTAACACCCAGGAACATGTCGAGACCCAGTTTCTGGTGTTGTTTAGAATGTAAATTGTGAGTAGGGATTCAAAATGCTACTGGTTGTGTTTGAAGGGGTCACAGACAGTGACTCAGCAAAATTATGTCAGTAAATCGGAATGGCTGTTTTTACTATATTAAGCCTATATCTTTCCACGCAGACACCAATGAAGCTCAATACATTGTGCATTTTGTCCATTCTGAATGAAGAAAACATTCCAATGTGATTGTAATATTTTAATTACTTTATTTAGAATTCTGATTAATATTGGGGATTAGTATCTTCCAATTATTTTCCAATTAATAGTAAGTTTTAAGTTTACCATGCCTTAATACTAGAAAAGATACAAAATTAGACTTTCATGCTGGATTTAAGTTACCTTTACATATATCTAATTGGGGTACAATGCAGTCTAATCTGGTAAAAAAAACATGTATGGTTGGATTTCTTAAATATACCCTTCTTAGCACATTTTATATAAACATAATTTGAATTAAAGCTAGATCTATTTTATAATAACATGTACAACTGTGTAATGTTGGAGAAAAGGTGTTTAATTACTCAGCTTATTTTTAATTCATTACAACTACAGTCCAAGACGTAAACTAGTTGCTTCATTAAATATTCTCAAAGCAGGGACCGCCCTCCATCTCATAGCTGTATTTGTAGGTACTTCTGACAGGGGACATTTTTCAGTGACAAAATGGCTGTGAAATGCAGCCTACCTCAGCTGCAGCCTAAACCATGAGACACACTGGAAAGTATGAGGGCGCACATGTTATCTAAGGAAATCTTTGACTGAAGTGAAATCAGCTTCTTTTTTTTTAGGTCAGAGTGGTGCCGGAAATAACTGGGCCAAGGGACATTACACTGAAGGAGCTGAGCTGGTTGACTCAGTCCTGGACGTAGTGAGGAAAGAGGCTGAGAATTGTGACTGCCTGCAGGGTTTCCAGCTCACCCACTCTCTGGGTGGTGGCACTGGATCAGGCATGGGCACCCTGCTCATCAGCAAGATCCGCGAGGAGTACCCTGACCGCATCATGAACACCTTCAGTGTCATGCCCTCACCCAAAGTGTCTGACACCGTGGTGGAACCCTACAACGCCACCCTCTCCGTGCATCAACTGGTGGAGAACACTGACGAGACCTTCAGCATTGACAATGAGGCGCTCTACGACATCTGCTTCCGCACGCTCAAACTCACCACCCCCACATACGGCGACCTCAATCACCTGGTCTCTGCCACCATGAGTGGAGTCACCACCTGCCTGCGCTTCCCAGGTCAGCTCAACGCCGACCTCCGCAAACTTGCCGTCAACATGGTGCCCTTCCCCCGCCTGCACTTCTTCATGCCAGGGTTCGCACCTCTGACCAGCAGAGGAAGCCAGCAATACCGTGCCCTGTCTGTGCCCGAGCTCACTCAGCAGATGTTCGATGCCAAGAACATGATGGCCGCCTGCGACCCGCGCCACGGTCGCTACCTGACGGTGGCTGCCATCTTCCGCGGCCGCATGTCCATGAAGGAGGTGGACGAGCAGATGCTCAGTGTGCAGAACAAGAACAGCAGCTACTTCGTGGAGTGGATTCCCAACAATGTCAAGACGGCCGTCTGCGACATCCCGCCCCGAGGCCTCAAGATGTCTGCCACCTTCATCGGCAACAGCACGGCCATCCAGGAGCTGTTCCGCCGCATCTCCGAGCAGTTCACCGCCATGTTCCGCCGCAAGGCCTTCCTCCACTGGTACACCGGCGAGGGCATGGATGAGATGGAGTTCACCGAGGCAGAGAGCAACATGAACGACCTGGTGTCCGAGTACCAACAGTATCAAGACGCCACTGCCGACGAAATGGGCGAATATGAGGAGGATGAGCTGGAGGATGAGGAAGAAAGCCGCCAAGAGGTCCGCCACTGAGGCGCACACGCACATGACCATTGCTTCTTTTATTTCATTTTAGTAAAGTCTGTTTTCAGATCACAGCTTTATAATGCTTCAAACAGCCACATAGGGTCTGCAGTACTTACAGTGCTTGTCTCTGCAACAGCGTAAAGCCTTGAATCAGAGTGCAACAGTGTATTCTTGTGGTTAAGAAAGGTGTAAATTGGTACTGTATCTACTTAGTTGCCATGTCGATAAAACAAAATGAGTTCTATGTTTACCTCAAACGGCAATTCCCAGATAACGTCCTAATAAAACGAATCTGTCTCTCTGATTGTACATCCTTTATTTGTCTAGTCTCTCTCTCAAGAGAGATGAAGGGAAAGTGTCGATGTCCTTGTGAAATGATGCCATTCTAACAACCTGATGTGCATGCATACATACAGACGTACCAACGCGTGCGCACACACACTATCAAATCATCACAACCACCATCATATTCCTTACTTTTCAGTATCCAAACTTTATTGCTTTATCTCAGCAGCCTATTCATAAACTTGGCCCCTACAAACCCATGGAGTGGATCTACCACAAACACATTCATAATCTGTCCGTACATATCAAGTGCAGTAAAATTTTCAATATTTTAAACATTAAAAAGACAACATAAACTCTGATGATAAAAATCAGCACATCACCAAAAAAGTGACTTTCAAGGTCTACATTCCACACTATGCACATTGTAAAACTCTGTTCAGACACTCTGCTTGTAAATATAACATGTCAATGGCAATCATAGCTACAATAGATCCCAAATCTCTCTACTAGTTAACAAAATATCTGATAGGCTATGAAAAACTTGAATGTCGCTGTGAAGTTGCCATTTTCTATGACAAAAAAAAATATATATATATATATATATATATATATATGTGTGTATAAAATGAGATGTTCTGAAAACATTGGCGTCATCTTTAAAGTGCTTTCAGGATTGTGTAATGATAGAATAGGTTGGTCTACAATTGTGGTGCAACTATAAGTGGTCGTGACTCAGGCAGTGAAACGAGGATATATAAATGTCTCGTCTACATTGTCCATCATTGGCTGAAGCAACAGTTCAGTACAGTGAGGCCTCTGAAATATGGATTGTCAATGAGCTCCTTTCCGCTACAACAAATATCACTTGATCACAAATATCCCTGACTGTATGCTCCCAATCATACATCCTTCAAGGACGGACCTACACCAGACTTCACCTTTAGAGATGATCCAGTCAGCCTCATCATGGAGAGACACCTCAATGGCGCTGTGTGGTGTGCCTGGTGTGTGTGTGTGTGTGTGTAATGAGGGCTGGATGCCTCTAGGTGGGGCTGTGGAGGTCTTTAGTGAGGCTGTGGAGAGGGCCGTGGCGGTGCCGGGACTTGGCTGAAGAGAGCTCCCCGCTGCTGTGCACGCTGCTGGAGTCCAGCCTGCCGCCTCGCTTCCCTGCTCCGTAGGGGCTGCAAGAACAGGGGGGGACCTGACATTTAACATATGGCCAGCCTTCAAATGCAGAATTACACTGAAACAACCACAAGCCTCACATTAACACAATGTCCATGCCGTCAAGATAAGAAATGTCTAAACACTTAAATGTTATGCGCTTTAACCTGAGGGACTGTAAAGTTTGGGAGCATGAAAGTAAGTGTGCACACCAGGGGCGGCTCGTCCATAAGGGCGATTGGGGCGACGCACTGCCTAGGGGAAAAGAAAAAAAAAAAAAAAGAAAAAAAAAACCTCCTGATGTATAAACGCAATATCCTTGTAAGTCGCGTAAATGACATGTACATTTAAATGTAATAATTGTGATCTGCCTCTGTATGTCATTGTCGAATCAGGTAACAGTCGTTCAGTCAGCCTAAAGTCGTGCTTCAAATGGCCCCGCCCCTTCTGGGGCGATTTGGGGCGAAATGAAAATCGCCCCAGACCTCTCCCATTGACTCCCATGTTAAATCCATTTTTTTTCACAAAACAGAGCTCTCAATGCATTCTCTATGGCTTCCGGGAGGGCTCGCCCCTCCATGTCGTGTCATAAGTAGTGGACGTAAAAGCCTATACGAACGTCATACAGCTTCGACGGAGGCATATTCTGTCAAGATGGCTGCCCTGTCCAGTAACTCGATTCGCTCTTTGACAGAAACTCCTTTTTAGTCGCCGTACTAATGAAGATAAATTGACAACAAAACAATTAGGACTTCCTAGACCAAATGTATCCATTCAACAGGTTTCTACAAAGGGAGGGAAATCCTACATCCAAGAATTGGAACGAAAGAAAAACGCGGTCTGTATTTCATATACCACTGTCACTTTTCATAGGTTTCACAGTGTGTTTCACAGTTCGCTTCTTGCACTAACACTGAATAATTTTTTATGTGATGACTTATTTTGCTTTTGTAAGCCAATACTTTCAAGATCAGTCAATAAATATTGTTGGTTTTGACTTATGTTACCCCTTCTTTATGATGTTACTGGACATATCATGTGTCCTGTTAAGCTATGTTACATCATACAACATTTGAGACACGTGGATAATGAAAAAGTGGGATAATTTAATGTGGAGCCACATCATGTTTGCTTATGAAGGCTCCTGGATGCAACTTTCTTCCATAGCTTTCCACCTGTAACTTGCTACTCTAGCTATGTAGCAAGAGGGGACATATTACTGTTGTGTGCTGCCAACAGTGGACAAAAAGGTATTGCTGTATGAGTTATTCAGCTAACTTAATGTACCTACTGAATGGGTCGCCTTAATCATTATCAAAAAATTGCCCCCCCTGAGAATTTTTTCAGGAGCCGCCACTGGTGCACACACACACACACACACACACACACACACACACACACACACACACACACACACATATATATATACATATATTTCATTTTACCCAGTTGACCTTTACCTGTGCCCTCTACCTACGCATATTTGCATCACAAAAAACTCCCCACAGCTCAAACTGAATCAGTAACCTGCTGCTCCATGGAGGGTGGGGTGTTCAGTACCTGCTGTCTGGAAGGAGGCGCAATGTGCGGTACAGGTCAGCAGTGGTTGGCGTTCGGTTGGCAATGGGAGCTTTGGGAGTGTTGAAGACGGAGGAGGAAAGCGATTTGGTGATGGGCACTGGGATTGAGATGAACTTCGCCTCAGGTTCGTCACCTAAAGTACATCCATACACACAGACGCACACAGACGCACGCACACACAAAATGCAAAACAAGGTCAGACTAGCATAACCTTGACAAAAAAAGAAATCATAATACACATAAAACACTTCATAATATTACTACCAAGGCCATGAAAAATAATGTTAGGAACGGGTCCTTACCAAGTGATGAGGCCCTGATTGATTCTGACTTGGCAGGCCTCTTTCGCTCTACAAAGGGAGTCATGTTCAGAAACTGATTCTTCAACCAAGTTGCTCGGTCATCCTCAAATGCTTTCCTCTGTGAAAGGATGCCATAAAAACACAATCAGGAGTGAAGATCAGGTCCATCAACACAAAACCAAACCATCCTTCTAGGGCCGGTGAACGCTCCTCGTCTGTACCTCATGACCCAGGCGAATGGCCGCTTCGGTGAAGCTCTTCCTCTCCTTCTCAAAGTTCTTCTTCTGCTCCTCAAACAGCCTCCATTCCTCCTTGAGCCTCTCCTTCTCCTCCAGCGTGTAGCAGTCGTTCAGCAGGGCTGCCGTCTCCTCATCGCAGGGGGAGCTCAGCTGCTGCTACACACACACACACACACACACACACACACACA
>NC_045176.1:11785950-11830950 GCF_900700415.2 Clupea harengus
TGTGTGTGTGTGTGTGTGTGACTGTGTGTGTGTCAACTCATTAAGACACACCCTATAGAACAAGGTTCAGAAAGTTAAGGTATGACTAGACGTAGTTGTACCGCTACTTTGCTTTTAAAAACGTTATATCCTGCTGCAAATTCAAGTAAAAAAGATTTGTAATATCACTTTAATATGTAGGCTAATTGTGTCAACCATGACACCTTGACCACAGAGAATTTCTCTTAAACGTGAGAAATTTTACTTGTTCACGGCAAGGAAAAACAGGGACGGGCTCACGGCGTTGTCTTCCTTTGGAACACCGCTAGGTGTGGTCTTGTGACCAAATACGGACTCTTCCGTAATTCAGCAACAGTCTGCGTAGTTCGATACCAAGAGGTGAGACCAGACAAACAGACGTCAGTTGAATTGTCGGGAGCTAGGACTCTTCTAACAGGTGCTGAATTTTTACAAAATGAGTGCTTACGGCGGGTCCAATCCCAGAATTAATACTCTCGGACGGAGAATTAATTCAAGAACAGATCTTTCCGGAGGTTATAACTTCGTTGGTGGAAATGGACATCAAACCGAGTATGTGGAATACCATACTTCGAAAAACTCCTTGGCTGGTGGTGGTGGAGGAGGTGGAGGACAAGGAGGGTAAGCGTTCTCGAAAGTGTGGTTTCCCTTGTCCAACAATGCAAATTCTAGGCATCCTTTAAAAAAACTTTGAGCAAGTCTCTTTCCATATTTTGATACATCAAAAACATTGTCTAAGCTCTTTGGAAACACTGTAAAACTTCTGGTCTGGATATTTTGTGTTTTGCCATGGAATTAGTCTAGCCTGTAAATGGCATTGGTGAAAAAATGGCCTGTTGCTGTCGAGTGGGATGGGGTTTGTTTTGTTGAGCTAAACTAGCTGCCGTTAAAAGTCAGTGGCATTCATGTTCTTACACATACATTTAACCTACTTGACTGAAGCGCAAAATGAATTATTACAAAACTGACGATTTATCGTACATAGCATAACGTTACCTACGTATCTGGGACTTTAACCCACTGTTTTCATATTACAGTGAGCAAAATTGAAATTATTTGAACATGAACATGCAGTTATGTGTGCTTCAAATACATATTCATGTCATACCCATGTGTGCTTTGAATAAATATTAATTTCATGTCTGTTGGTAACTGATTGAAAATTGGGTTTGTTTATATTTAGAGCATATCAATTGCAAAGGAAGGCTCAGTATCTACATTCACAGTGTGTAGAGGCCTTGGAGAGAGCTAATAACATCTTTCAAACTGTAAGTGATGCACAAATCTATTCTATTAGGCTTGTCATGTTCTGTGTCTGGGTTTAGATGACACATTCATAACTTATGACACATCCATAACCTGTAGTGAACCCATTTCACCACAGGCAAAAGCCAAGCAACATTATTTTATTTCAGAGAATGAAATGTCAAATGCATAATATTATATTTGGAGTAAGTAATTGAACTTGGCTGGACTGTAGACATATCTTCATAGATATACATATATCTTCATGCCTGTTGCCATATTGTGTGTTTGCCATTGTTACAAGGTAGTTATGTGGCTTGTTTATTTGAGTTTTCTGTGATGTTTCATAGTCCTGTTGCATGGGAGATTATATCTGATTCACGCAGTTCCACAGAGGTGACCTCTGACTGTCAGGGGAAGAGTGGAGTAGTTTCTATACACATGTTATGACAGCATGCAGGGGAACTGAGTTCTCCTCTTCTCCCAGAGAGGTTACACTCAGAGTTGAGTGCTGAATATGTGTCGGTGTGGTCTAGTAAGGTCATAAGGTGGCTGTGTGGTTGTGCTACAGGAGGGGTCATCACCGGAGGCGAACAGATTAATGGCCATGGCCAATGAATGTATCGATCAACTCAGGGCCATAGCCATGGAGCTGCAATCTATGGGTCAGCCCAATGAGAATGTCCGAATGAGGTGAGAATGTGTACATATACAAATATATCTGTGTCTGTTGATGTAAATGTGCTTGAGTTTCATGTACATTATTGTTGTTGTTGTGTGTAAGAGAGAGAGAATAGAAGAACTCTTACCATATACCCTTTCATCTTCAGTATTTTTGCAGTCCAGAAGATGATGTCAGAGATCCAAAATTACAGTGGAACCACTCAGAGGAAGAACCGTGGAAGCATTGGCTGGGATGAACCTAGCAAGAACTTCAATGATGCCATAGGATGGATCAACCAGCAGAAGGTAAACATCCAATTCAGCTAGTATTTAACTATTTATATTTGTTATAGTTTGTTGTTTCTTCAGAGCCATTTTGAATATGTTGTACAATACAGATGATTCTTTATTCATTCATCATTTCGTCCCCAATGAACGGGACTAGTCCTCAGAAAGGCTATTTCAGCCTGTATGTGTATTATCTCCATACCCAAAGTGTATAAAGCAATATTGCTTCTCTAAGTATTATAAATAAAACATCTCAGCAGCCGGTAATAGTTGACTGTTGTGTGTTACCTAAAGAGCTGTTTCATAAGTTGAAGCGGTCGGCTATTTTTGGTTGTCCGATCAGATGTGGTATTTTTGGAATTGTTTGATTACTGTGGTTCATCAGCATTTGTGGCCAGTTCAAACACTTGAACCTCTCAAAAAGAGTGACATCTGAGACATATCAACATCTCCACTCATCCACAATTGTTTGACAAAAGAAAAGAAAAAAAAACAACCGCAAAATGGAGGTTTCAGGAGATGACCAAAGGATCGGGTGAAAAATTCATACGAATACTTGCCCCTGTAGACCGTGTTTGCATTTGGTTGCTTGCTGTAAAGTGCTGACCTAGAAGCTGAGCTTGAGTGAGTTAAACTGTGAGTGTGGTTTGTGTCATGGCCTGGGTTACTCCCTCTCTTCTGAGAAACCCTACTCCCTCTTACTTCACTCTCACCCCAGTGGGAAGGGGCCGCAGACCCAGCCACTGCATGACTACATTTCAATGGAACTTGCTCTCCCAGACAATGCTGCAACCTCATCAAACCAAACCGGTTCACCTCAGTGTGTGTGTGTGTGTGTGTGTGTGTGTGTGTGTGTGTGAGAGTGAATGTTTCAGGAAAAAAGAGAGTATTTCTACATTGTGATGCATCATATTGTGACAAGCTGTAACAAGAACCAGAAACTGATTTAGAGAGATAGAGAGGGAGTGAAGGAGGGAGGGAAAGGAAATAGCAGATAAAAAGATATAAAAAAAATCAACTCGTTGATCAAAAGTAAATGTCAATGGTGGGCGTTTGCACACACCCTTCCAGTGACAACACACCCTGCATAGCTGTGGGCCTCACCCATTTTCTCCACACACTCAATCATATCCTTTCACAAGTCCTTACTTAACCTCTCTGTCAACACTCTCTCACCCTTCCTCTTCCAAAGCAGATTCTTTTATTTTCTGCTCCTCATTTGCCCCAAGGCTCTGTTCCCATCCTTCCAAATATGAGGTTACTTTGTCATTTGTCTCTGCCCATCCCAAACTCTCAACCAACCACATATCACTCACATACGAACAATGGAACAAGGATGAGGAACTCTGATGGCTAGAAAAAGAAGAGAAGAAATATTAAGTAAACACTAGAAAACATAACTACAGGACAGGTTTACTTCTTGTCCCTCATATTTTGTCAGGCAGCAACGTACTCTACCTCTCTTTCTCTGCACCCCCCCCCTTTTCTCTCTTTCTCCCCATCTCTCTTTTCATTTACTCTCTCCACTCTGTCATATAGTGTATCGTTTCTCTTCCTCCTTCCCATGAATAATGCAAATGTCAGCAGCCTGGCAGAGCGCTAGTTTCCCAGGATCGCCTTTCTTTCTGTCAAAGCCTTATCTGAAACTGCTAGCTATCTCTCCTGTTTATCGGGCTCAGCCTTACCCGATGCTGTTACACTGTACCCTCGAGCTCTTTTACCCAGAGGACAGTGCCCTGCCATTCACAATATTTACCACAGCCACTTGCTAATTGTGAACTCAAGTAAGCTAGTAAGCTAGGGCTCCAGGGCAATGAGTAGTAAAGCAAACACACCAGGGTGTGGTGCCTTGCTGCAGGCAGAGGAGAAAGTAGGAATACAGGCTCAGGCTGACCTGCCCAGAGGGAGGCGGCTGGATGTGGTTATGGCCTCTTATCAGTGCTGCAAAGCTGAAGCTCAGCAGAGGAGAATAGTTGGAATAGTTTTCCCCAGAGGGGGTGGCTCTCTGCTGGTCAGGAGTTAAACATTACCTGCTGCCACCTAGAGGCCAAGGCTGCCGAGACACAGGGTAAACAGAGTGGGGCCTGTCCCAGGCTTCTAAGACTATCAAGACTGATGCTGTTTTTTGGTTATGTTGGTAATGGCAGTGATGTCTGTACTCTGAGTCAACAAAACGGGCTTAACTTTCGATTGCATTTTCAGTTTATCTTAATTGTCTTATGCCCAGAGGAAGAAAATCACACCAATTCAAAGGCATTTTCACTGGTAGATTTCAAGAAGGATAAAAGTAATGAATATGAGAATACACGGGATGGACATTCTGGGAATACAGGAAAGCCTTTACATTTTAACCTTAACCTAACTTCGAGAAGTACTTACAACATTGAAAAGTTGTGATTCCAGGCCCATGGCTAATATTCCAACTTTCTTGTCTCTGCCTTAGCGGCTGATTGAGAAGGCTCCATTCGGTGATGACGCAGAAGCTATTGAGCAGCAGATGTCGAAGCATAACAAGTACCACAGCTCCCTGCAACACAGCATGGAGGTGGACAGAGCGCGCAGCGAGCTGGTGAGTCGACTATCCTTACACACAGAAATACAGAGACACACAAAGAGAGACTGTCTAAGTTGCCTGACTGAATGAATCTTTGTTACTTCCCCAGACTTCAAAGGGAGATAAATCTTCCCTGCATGCCCTGGACCAGGAATGGGAGACTTTACAGGTGAGAGAATTTAAGCCATTTTTTTTTTTTTTGAGTTTTAGGAAAATAGCTAGTTTTTTTATATACTTGTTTGTGTCAGTCTTTGAAGAGTACCACTGAACAGATCTGTCTGTCTCTGAAAATCTTTTGGACTACAGAAAATGTCACACAGCCGCACAACTCATCTGAGGGATCTTCAGGGCATCATTCAGGAGATCTCCAGAGCCATCATGTGGGTGAACGAGCACGAGGAGGAAGAGCTGGTGTTCGACTGGGGTAACAAGAACATCGACGTCTACATTCCCAACAAACAGGAAAGCTACTCTGTAAGTGACCTTGTGTGAAGTTTGCCTGGTGTATCAAATGCGAAACTATGTTAAAAATATCCTTTGCAAATATAGGTTAAAAAAAGTGTCAACTTTAATTGGAGTAGCTGGTTAGCTTGTTTGATACTATAGAGGAGGCTTGTCTGAGGTTGTATTTACTGACAGTAATCGGATTCATTTTCATTTTACTCATTATCTTGTACTCTTCAAGGGTTTTGTCTCTTTAGCTTAAATGTCATGCCATGTTCCAAGGAAGCCAACTGGTAGAGATGCTAGCAATGCTAAGTGCCCTGATTGCTATCCCTCTAAATACAAATACAGATAAATTGATCCTTTTCCTTTTCTTTCATCAGAGACTTATGAGTGAACTTGAGGTGAAAGAGAAGGATTTGAACAAACTAAAGCACAAAGTGGACATCCTACTGAAAAACAACCATCCGGCCTCTGATAAGATAGAGGTGATGTCTCATTCTTGAACCCCAGCTTCGAGTTTGTCTCAACATTAGACTGTGGGAATTGTTTACATGTCTTGTGTTGGATTGGGGATCATGTCAGGCTTGCTTGAGCAATATGCTATCTTTGATTAATTGATGCCATATGGTTTGAGGAAAGGGACAGACGCTTAAAGGTACAGTAAGTCTTTTTTGTTGTGAGAATATTCAAATACTTCTAGACCTACAATACGGCTACAATAATGAAAATGTAAATACTTCTTCTGTGCTTCCTCTAATTATTCATACTTCTATGTTTCTTCTTGCTTATGACTTATTTTGTGTCTTTCTATGCATCTTGATTCTCGGTTTGATAGTGCTTTATGTATTCGTTCACCATTTTATGGGCCCTGAAAACAGGAATTGTTAAATGGTAATACTCTGAACATGGTTTTTTATCATTCCTTCATTACATTTGGGTTGCAAGAGCAAAAACAACTTGCTACACAAGTCACTACCAAATGAAATCATTATGTTTTTTTTTTTCTTCTGCTTCACATGTTGTTTATTGCTTCACATGTAGTGGTGGATAGCACATGCAAATCAAGCACACATGTTTTCATAGTCAAAGGGTATTTCTGTTCCTCATGCAAACTCATTAACACCTGTGTTGTGTGTGTGTTTGTTTGTGTGTTTGTTTGTTGCTCCACTGTGGGAATCTATTTGTACTCTTCACTGCCACAGGCTTACATGGACACCCTGCAGACCCAGTGGAGCTGGCTCCTGCAAATCACCAAGTGTCTCCATGTCCACCTGAAGGAGAATGCTGCCTACAGCCAGGTAAGGGCTTCCCCCGCTGGCCAATATGGATATGTTTTTCTTAATCCTGAGGGGAAACTGCAGTACACCACGAGTGATTAAACCTTTGTATTATTCGTATTCCTATCCCTCTCTTTTCTCCCATGAAATGAAACATATTTCAGTAAGCAACTTTAAACGCTTCTTGTCAAATGACTTAATGTAAATGTAGTGTTTGCGTCTGTTTGTGCCAATGCTATACATACCACAGAGAGGTAGAGCAAGGCAGTTTTATGTTCATATATTTGTAACCTCGTACGATATAAACAGTGTGATTACAGTGGTTTTCTGTAATCACACAACTAGTATTTCTCTTTGCTCCCGGGGCGTTTAACTGAACCTGGGCCAGAGTTCAGCTATAAACCTTCAAACTCCCATTTCTCTCCCATTTAGTTCTTCAAGGAGGCCGGCGAGACCTACGTCAAGCTGCAGAAGGAGCACGACTCCATCCGAAAAAGATTCTCCTGCGACAGATCCACTCCCCTGGAGACGCTCAACGATCTGCTGCGCCACCTGGAGGTGCGTTATTAATTATTGATTGATTATGATTTATTATTATATTGATTGTTATTATTGAATAACCATGCAGACCTAGAGGTGCATTATTAATTATTGATTGATTATGATTTATTATTATATTGATTGTTATTATTGAATAACCATGCAGACCTAGAGGTGCATTATTAATTATTGATTGATTATGATTTATTATTATATTGATTATGATTGTTATTATTAAATACCATGCAGCCCTTGATAGCCAGGGTTCATCCATGTGTGTAGTATGCTTAGGAAAAAGGAAAAGTTACAAAGAGGATTTAACATTTAATCGCGCTTCAATAGATGGCATTTTCCTCTTTCTTCTATGCTCTCTACTGTCTGAAGAATGATGTCTAGAAGCAACAGACTCAGACTTGAGTCACGACTAGTGGGTGCTAAGCGTGTGGGTGTGAACTGCACACTGATGGAAGTGTACTTAATCCACAGAAAGAAAAAGAGCGGCTCTCGGAGCATAAGAGGCAAGTCCATACACTGGTCAACAAGTCAAAGGGCATCATCCGCCTGAAGCCTCGCAACCCAGAGGAGAAGAGCAACAGCCCAGTGATAGTGGAGGCTCTGTGTGACTTCAAACAGGACCAGGTTAGGCACACACACACACACACACACACACACACACACACACACACACACACACACACACACACAGAGACACACAGAGACAGACAGAAAGACACACATACACAACAGTGCACATATATACACTCTTATGAACCTATCCAGAAAGAAACAATAAGTATATCGATTTTCACACAACAATGGAAAAATAGCTGATATTATGTTGCAATGCAGTGTAATGTTTGTTTTTTTTTCTGTTGATTTGTCATTATTCAAGAATGTACAATCCCTTCTGTGTCTGTACCTGGCCGATGTGTTCTGACTTCCCCCTGCCCTGTGTGCTCCACAGAAGGGCATCCTCAAGGGAAACGAGGCCATCATGAAGGATAACTCGCAGCGCAGCAAGTGGCTGGTGACCGGACCGGGGGGTCTGGAGATGATGATTCCCTCTGTGTGCCTCATCGTTCCACCCCCGAACCCGCTCAGCATCGACGTGGCCAACAAGTGAGCCATTAGCACACACACACACGCTTTCTGTCACACAGGCACGCACAGGCCCACACTCAGTTGTTAAAATAGTCTCAGTCACTGGAATGTTTAAAGAGATTAATGATCAGCTCGCTTTTTTTTCTGTGCAATAGAAATGAGCAGTACTACGAGGCCATCTCGAACATCTGGAGCCAGCTGTACATTAATATCAAGAGTCTCATATCCTGGCAGTACTGCGTGAAAGATATAAATCACATCAACTCCCTCACCCTCACTGTGGTAAGTGCTTACAGGGGGCCAACGATCTCATGCCAGCACCATACATTGTAACCACAAATGGGAGTGGTCCTCTGGAACCTTGCCTAACCCTGAGCTTTGATACTGTTATGTAATAATCACTTGCTAGGGGAATTCACAGAACAGGACTCTTAGGGAACACTTTATCTCCTTCTGGAGTGCACTCAAGACAGTGGCAGCCTAGTGTCTACTGCTCTCTAGTGGTTGTTCGGGGTTGTACATAAACCACGGTCACCAATATTTAAATTACATTTACTTGTTTCGCAGTACAGTGCAGGTGTATACACTTCAATCAGTATATTTCCTCCCTGGGTATCTAACCCATGACTTTGCTGTTGTTAGCACCTTGCTACAGGAGCATAATAAGACTCACCTGAGTATCATTGTTCCTCCCTCTCTCTCTCTCTCTCTCTCTTTCTCTCTCTCTTTCTCTCTCTCTCTCTCTCTCTCTCTCTCTCTCTCTCTCTGTGTCTTAGTTGTCAAAAATGCGACCAGAGGAGTACCGCAGTATCATAAAGCGTCTGGAGACCCACTACCAGGAGTTCCTGCGCAACAGTCACGGCTCTGAGATGTTTGGCGACAAGGACAAGCGCGAGATAGAGTCGAAGTACAGTGATGCCCAGACTCACTACGACAAACTGGTGGTCCAGAACGCTTCCCAAAGTAAGCATTTAGTGTGTACTTTAATTATAAGAGCATAAATAGGAGTACTTCAATATTGAAATATTTTGGCATTAGGAACGTAGGGTAGTGTGACATTTGCATGTAAGTCGATTAGCAGATGATTTTATCCAAGCAACTTTGTGTTTTGCCTGGGGAGGTGATGATGTAATAAGAACCTCTGTTTGTCTCGGTCTTTCACAGACACCTCCCAGGTGAAGAAGGAGGTGGTGACAGTGGTGGAGACACCCGCGCCACGGCCAGTGGTCTCGGTGCTGAGCGTGAGCCTGCTCTCGGAGCTGAACACGCTGCGTCGGCGTCTGGAGGCGGCAGAGCAGGGCCTCACCCGCCAGCTGCACGTGCCCCTGAAGGAGAACAGCGTCCAGGACTGCTCCCAGCGCCTGCTCCTCCTCCAGGTACATTCACATTTACACTCATTCATTTAGCAGCCACTTTTTATCCCAAGCCACTTACAGTGCGGATACAGATTCATCAGTATGGCTGCTCCCTAGGTAACAAACCCCTCACATTTGATTTGTTGTGGCCTTGTTCGACCAGTTGAGCTACAAGCGTACACCTCCATTCATAGATACGTACAACATGTATTTATGCATTTGATCAAGCTTATTTGAATTGAGATTCGTTTACTATCCTTTATTGAGCAACGTCAACACGACACACACAGCCCAGGTAGCCACTCATACCTCAGCAGGCTTGGCCTGGGTCCACATGCCAGCTCCTCTCATAGCGTTAACACAGGGTTGTTTTTTATCTTTATTTGTTTACTCTGTACATGCTGTCCTAATTATGAGCATAAACCACATTAGGAGTTTGTCCAGTAATTTAATATGTAAACTTGGAGGCATTTTGGGGTAAAGTGGAGCTCTCTTGCCACACGGACAGGGTGTTCACCATGATTTGGACGGCATCCGTGATGAATACCTGAAACTCCGGGAGAGAATTCTGCACCAGCTGCAAGGGGCTGACCCCGAGCAGGCCAAGTACCTGCGCTGTGAGCTGGACATCATCAACCAGAAACTGGGCAGTCTGCAGGGCTTCTCCACGGCATACCTACAAAGGTGCGTACCATTGCAGTCTGTGAATCTCTATACACACAATATATCACATACGTATTATGACCATGAATGATAGGAATAATTCACTCACTTGTTTGTGTTTGTTCTGCAGGCTGACTGCCCTGAGGGCCTTGTTCCAAAGCCTGGTCCAGGGTGAGGATATCATCAAGGTGCACGAAGCCCGTCTGACTGAGAAAGACACGTCCTCCCTGGACCTGAATGAAAATGAGGAGTACTGCGCCACCCTTAAGGTAAGGAGTCAACTCGAGTATCCACTTAAATATCAATCAGTACATGTATTCATCTGCCCAATCTACGAACAAATACAGGGAAAGTTCCTCGAATAGGGACAGTGGAATAAGAACTTTAATATCTTTAATTTGTGTCTTGCAGGAAATGAAGTCTGAATTGGACCAGAAGAAGGAAGTGTTGAATGCTATGGAGTCCGAGCTTGGAAAGGCAATTCACTGGAATGGGCAGATTGACCACTCCTTCCACCAGTGTGATGTAGATCTGTCCAAGTACTCAGATCTAGTAGGACAGATGACGGACCGCTGGCGTCGCATCCAGGCACAGATTGATAGCCGGTGAGGGCTCTCAATACACACACACACACACACACACACACACACACACATTGATTGATTGATTTATTTATTTAAGCCTCGGAAAACACATTGAGGAATAAGACCCTCATTTACAATGGTGCCGAGGGTACAATGAAGAGTTAATACATTGAAAAATAAAATAAAGAAATAAATAAAAAAAATTAATAAATATGCATATAAAAGTTATTTTAGAATTACTTATAAAAAAATCTCAGCCCAGTCCAGTCATTTCCTTACTAATTCTCCACTGCCCTACCCTTCTCCAGTATGTGGGACCTGGATAAACAGGAGAAGCAGCTGAAGCACTACCAGCAGACCAGTGACCAGCTCACCCAGTGGACTGAGGACGCGCGCCAGCGCCTGGATACCCTGCAGGCCGCCAAGTTCAGAGATGTGCCGGCCCTCATGGACCACCTCAGCCAGCACAAGGTGGGCTTCTACGACCTGACAACAAGACCTGTGGTGACCATACTTACCATCAGGTCTCCAGCTCTCAGCCACACTGCTGTTTTACAGATGTTATGGGAGGCAAAGTGAATAACGTACCGTAACTAATGTAGAAATTAATTGAACCTTGGTTGTGTTTAGGGTTCATACTACATATGTTTGTGCTCGACTGAGCAGCAGGACTACTGATTGATACGGTTCTAATTGGTTGACGTGTGTGGTGGTTTTACAGGTGCTGCACGGTGAAATCAAGGGAAAAAAGGAGAAGGTTGAAAATGTCCAGAAAGACGCAGACACGTGTGCCTCCTCCATCAAGGTAAAGACTTGAATGGAGTTTTCCTTACCCTCTCATTTAAAAAAAAACATCAGCATTGTAGTGATATTTAAAATGTGTTTCATACATTATGTGAATGTGTTTCTTTGTTTTTCAGGATTATGAAATGCAGCTGGCCTCTTATAGTGCTGGACTGGAGACACTCCTTAACATCCCCATCAAGAGAACCATGCTGCACTCTCCAACTGTGATCATCAGAGAAGAGGTATGGTCCTGTATGACTGTGAAGTAGAGTGACTAGAGACATTTACACACTAGACACACACACACAGACACACTTAATTATGACCCCCAAATTAGGTGATAAGCTCAGTTCCTGCATGTGTATGGCTGACTGGCTGTCTGACTTCCCACCTTCATCCCCACAGGCAGCAGATCTGCAGTCTCGCTACATTGAACTCCTGACACGCTCGGTTGACTACCACAAGTACCTTGGAGAACTGCTGAAAAACATGGAGGAACTTAAGGTGTGGAATATTAGAGAAAATAATGTGGCCGTGTAATTAATATGCAGATCACCTATCATTGGAAATTGTTGTGTGATTCTTCACAGTATTGTTGTTCATGTTCAACATGTAATTGTAATGCTAGAAACTGAAAAGGCAGTCTTTTTTTGATGTCCTAATTAGAAATGAATGCAAATATGTGCATTAACAAAACTGACAAAAGCATATGCTTCTATGATAAAAACATAAGGAAATGCAATCTCATGTTTTTTTTATTTATTTTCCTTTTCCAACACCAGATGAGAAACACTAAAATTGACTTCTTGGAAGAGGAACTGAAACGCCTAAAGGATGACCTTCAAGACAAAGCCCAAACAAATCAATCCCTACAGGACAGTCTCTCCCGCTTTCACATAGAGCTCAACCAGTCCAAAGAACAGCTCATCACCGTAGAGGAAGTGAAGAGAGATGTTACCCGGCAGTGCAACGCTACCAAGGAGAGTCTCGACAGCACCTCCCTGCAAGTGAGGGAGCTGAACGATCAGCTTACTCGCCTCACCTACCAGATTGATGAGGAGAAACGCAAGAGGAGGCTAGCCGAGGAGCGCTACACCAGCCAGCAGGAGGAGTATGAGGTCACCATCCGAAAAAGGCAGAAGGAGCTGGAAGAGCTCAACTGGGCCAAGATCGACTTTGAGAAAGCGGTGAAGGACAAGGAGCGTGAGATCGAGCGGCTGAAGAGGCAGCTGGAAGAGGAGTCTGCGCAGAGGAAGGCGGCCGAGTCTGAGACCTCAAAGGTAAGAACCCAGTGCAACCAGGAGATAAGTACCGTTAAGAAAACATATGAAAGCGAGATCCATGTCACCAAGACCAACATCCTCAAGACCACCCAGCAGAAGGAGGAGGATATCAGTGGACTCAGACTGAGATGCGACAAGCTGTCTGGGGAGAAGAGAGACTTGGAGGAAGAGCTCAGGAGACTACAGTTGTCTCTGAGCCAGATGGAAGAGGCCAGACGAAAAGCTGAGGGCGAAGCCCACCAGCAGAGGTCCACTGGCACAGAGGAGGGGAGAAGGAGGAGGGAGCTGGAAATACAGATCCAAACTATGGTGCAGACGAGGACATCGGACGAACAAAGATACAAGGATTCCCTGGCGCAGGCCTTGAAGGATGTTCAGGAGAAGAACCATCAAATCACGTTGCTCGAACAAAACCTTGAGGAAGAGACCAGAAGGCGTAAAGCATTGGAGACTGAAGGCCACACGCTGAAGCAAACTCAGGTGCAGCTGCAGAGCAGGAACATCTCATCACTGGAGACCATCAAGAAGCTAGAGATCTCCGACCAAGAGCTGTGCCTGATCCGAGTGCAGCTGGAGAAGCAGAAGAGTGAGAAGGACCAGTTGGGCAAATATGTCACCCAGATGCAGATACGCATCACAGACCTCCAGGCAGTGGTGGACCAGCTGGAGAACGAGCTGGAGAGTGAGAAGAAGAGTAAACAGGACGAGTTCACCAACAGGAAGCGTGTGGAGACTGAACTCCAGAGAGTGAATATGTCCTGCAAAGAATACACCACCACCATCAACAGCCTCAAAGTGCGGCTGGAGGAGGACTCCGCCTCAGAGAGGAGGGCCGGCCAAGACCTCCGCGCGCTCCAGGAGGCTCTAGACAAGAGTCTGAGGGAGAACAAGGCCGCCACTGACAAGCTGAACACACTGACTGCCGAGCTGAAGGCTCTGCAGCAGCAGCTGCTACAAGAGCAGGCCAAAGTCCGCGAGGCAAACCAGCGCAACGAAACCCTGTACAAGACCATCGAAGAGAAAAGCCGAGTGCTCAATGACAATACTATGGAGATCGAGAAGCTCCAGAGCCTCACACAGAAGTTAACCAAGGAGCGTCTGAGGCTGGAGGAAGAGCTCCGCTCCGTACGCCAGGAGAGAGATGACCTGAAGCAGAGCAAGAATGCCAGCGAAAGCGAGAGGACTTCTCAAATATCAGCCCTTCAGCTGCAGTTGCAGAACAGCACTAAAATGTCCCTGGAGCATCAGGCTCTCATCAATGAGCTAACTAAAGAGAGAGAGGCCTTAAAGGTGGAAATGTCCAAAATCCAAAACCAGGCCATGGAGGTATTATTCCGGACCTCCACGTGAAATGACAAATCTAAAATGAACCTGGGCTTTCACTCTGTTGAAAAAATGAATGAATTAATGAATTGCATGCTGCTTGCTTGCTTGCTTGAAGTTGTTTTTTTTCTGCATGGTTCTCTGCTGTAGCAAGCCTGATGTTTATTCATTTCTGTCACTGTACAATAATTCCACATTGCTTTTTTTTCTGCTTGGTTTGCATTTATAAGAGCTTGCATGTCATGCATGGAACAGTTTTCCTTCTTCTTTCTGCAGTGTTAATTTGTTTTCTAGTGTGGTGTTTAAGTGGGGTTTAAAGAGGAACAAAAATCGCAACATTTCACAAATGTTTAGAAATCACCACCACAAAGTCTCTCATTTTGATTGCAAAAAATCCTGGGGGGTCTGATTTAGTTAGATACCGTCCATTTGTAAACATGTAATGTGATGGGGATTTTCTCACTTTTCTTTGTCTATCTCTTTTTGTGTTTCAGACATCCATGTTGATACACGAGTCACAAACGCATTACAACGAAGTTCGCCAGGAGAGAGATAGCCTGCTGGCTAAGCTCAAGATGCTGGAGCAAGATAAGGGGAAGTTGCAGAAGCTTGAAAATGAGCTGAACCGCATCAAGGTGTCTATGGAATCTGAACTACGGCTCAAGCAGCGCCTGCAGGATGAGCTGGACAAAATGACAAAGGACTTCAACTACTGGAAGAGTCAGTATGAGATCAAGGAAAGACAGGTGACAGAGTGCTCTACAGGGAAGGACAAGGCAGAGAGAGACCGGAGTTCGCTTTTGAGCGATGTTGAGAGGCTGAAGCTGGAGCTGAGGAGCCTGGAGGACCGCTACAAGGGCAAGCTGCAGTGCTCTGAGAGGGAGATTGTGGAGCTCACCCAGAGAAGAGAGGCTTTGGAGAGGGAGATCAGAAAGCTACAGCAGCGCCCGGACGCCTCCTGCAAGCAAACGCAGACGGACGAGAAGGCCAAGACAGTGGACCCATCCAAGCTGGTGTTTGACGGTGTGCGGCGCATGGTCAGCGCGCATCAGCTGTGCGATTGCGGAATCATTGACAAGGCCACACTGGACAAGCTGCTGAAAGGCCAGAAGACCGTGTCTGAGGTCAGTGTCGACATTCAGCTCAGCCTCAAGGGCACAGGTGTCATCGCCGGCATGGTGCAAGGCTCCCAGGGCAGAATGCCTTTTACTGAAGCCAGGGGCAGAAATTTGCTGAGTAATGAAAGTGCTATTATGCTTCTGGAAGCCCAGGCAGCAACAGGCCACATTTTGGATCCCAAGTTCAATGAGAAAATGTCGGTAGATGCTGCATGTTCCAGAGGTGTGGTAGACACAGAGGACAGAGATGTGTTGATCACAGCTGAGGCAGCTAGCACAGGGTTCAAAGATCCCTTCTCTGGAAAACTCCTTTCCGTTGGTCAGGCTTACAAGAAAGGGCACGTTGACAAGGAGACAACCTTGCGTCTTCTTCAAGCACAGGAATCAGTTGGTGGCATCCTGGACCCAGTGCTGAGTGTTTACCTGCCCAAGGACGCAGCCCTTGACCGTAACCTGATTGATGAGGAGCTTTACCGGGCCCTGAACAAAAAACCTCCCTGCTACTTGGACCCAGACACCCAGCAGAAGGTCACCTACACTGACTTAAAGAAGAAGTGCAGAATGGAACCCGCCACAGGAATACTTCTGCTCCCTGCCACAGACAAACCCCTGACGGTGAAAGGTCTCCGTGGAGAGGTCTCAGTCAGTGATCTGGTAGATGCCCAATTGCTGGATAAAAGTGATGTGACTAAGTTAAACCAAGGAACCCTCACAAGTAAAGATATAGAGGACAAGCTGAAGTCCTACTTACATGGCTCTGACTGCATCGCAGGAATCTACGATGAGGCCAATGACCGAGTTATGGCCTTTTACCAGGCCATGAAAGAGGGGCTCCTGAGACGAGGCACCACTCTGGAGCTTCTGGAGGCCCAGGCTGCCTCTGGATTCATGATAGACCCAGTCCAGAACGTGTCTCTGACTGTGGATGAGGCCTACAAGAGAGGCCTGGTGGGCAAGGAATACAAAGACAAACTGCTCTCTGCAGAGAGGGCCGTCACCGGATACAAAGATCCACACTCAGGAAAGACCATCTCACTTTTCCAGGCCATTGAAAAAGATCTTATTGAGAAGGGCCATGGTATCAGGCTGCTGGAAGCTCAGATTGCAAGTGGCGGCATCATTGATCCTTTACATAGCCACCGCATTGACGTGGATGTAGCCTACAAGAGAGGTTACTTCAATCAAGAAATGAGCGAAATCCTGAGCTATGAAGGGGATGACACCAAAGGCTTTTTTGACCCTAACAGTCACGAGAATCTGACATATCTGCAGCTGAAGGAGAGGTGCATAAAAGACCCCAAGACTGGGCTCCTCCTCCTCCCACTCAAAGACAAGAAGAAGCAGAAGCAGCAGCAGTCCACGCAGAAGAACACACTCCGCAAAAGAAGGGTTGTGATTGTGGACCCCGACACAGGCAAAGAGATGACAGTGCGGGAGGCCTACCACCGAGAGCTGATCGACTATGAAACCTTCCTGGAACTATCTGAACAAGAGTGTGAATGGGAAGAGATCACCATTACAGCATCAGACGGCAGCATCCGATTGGTCGTGGTGGACCGCAAAACAGGCATGCAGTACGACGTCCAGGAGGTTCTGAACAAGGGCATAATTGACCAGGCCACGCTTGACCGGTACCACTCAGGGGAGATGACTCTTACACAGTTAGCAGATCTCATCACCAAAGACACCAAAAGTTCAGAGCTCGCAATAGTCTCCAGCAGTGCGGACGATGTAGTCACATGCAGCGACCCCACCCATCTGGGTCCATCCTCACCAACCATCCGAAAGCGCTTCGCCAGTGTCTCCATCACCCTCTCCCCTCCAGCAGAGATGCTTGATGACCAGAGTCCCGTGGCTGCCATTTTTGACACAGAAACCTTGGAGAAGGTCACCATCCCCGAAGCAAAGCGCCGTGGTATCATTGACACTATCACAGCCCAGAGGCTTCTGGAGGCTCAGGTCTGCACCGGAGGCATCATCAACCCGTCCACTGGTCAGAGGCTCTTGCTGCAGGATGCCGTTCACCAGGGCATTATCGACGAAGACATGGCTTCTAAGTTAAAGCCAGCACAGAAAGCCTATGTCGGATTTGAGGACGTCAAGACAAAAAGAAAAATGTCAGCTGCAGAGGCTATGAAGGAGAAATGGCTTCCATATGAGGCCGGTCAGAGGTTCATGGAGTTCCAGTACTTGACAGGCGGTCTGCTAGAGCCGGCTACTGGCCAGCGGGTCAGCATTGAGGAGGCCATCCGTAGAGGATGGCTGGACGGGCGCAACGCACAGAAGCTCCAAGACACCAAGAGCTACCTCAAGATGCTCACGTGCCCCAAGACCAAGCTGAAAATCTCCTACAAAGAAGCCATGGATAAGTGCATGGTCGAGGAGAACATGGGAATGAAGATGCTCCAGGCCTCTTCCATGTCCACCAAGGGCATAAGCAGCCCTTACAACGTGTCCTCTGGACCCAGCTCCCGATCAGGCTCCAGGGCTGGTTCACGCACCAGCTCCCGTGCTGGTTCTCGAAGAGGCAGTGTCGACTACTCCTCCGCATTCAATTACAGCAGCTTCACCACCTCCTCCCAAACATTCAGCTCTGGGTCCCAGACATAATAAAGACAGGCAGTGAGGGAGAGATTCATTCATCAGATGTATAGTTGTAATGCACAGGAGGCACTGAGTCACACTTTTACTCATATTACTGACCTTTACAGTTAATCATTTGGCATTTCTGTAGTTAGGACTCAGGCCAGGGCACAGTTAGAGTAGAGTATGTTGTCAGTATGTTGTATTGTTTTTTTTAATCACTTCTTTACTAATGGTGTGTGGTAATCTTTGGTTAGCATTCATATTATAATGCAAAGTTATACTCTCTTCTGAAGTCAGATATTTGAGAGATTTATATGAGAAATTATTTTACTCCTGAAAGATTGGTAATCTTAAATTGTTTTGCCTAAATTAAAATTATGAAGTGCCATTGAGATCATTTGTTGTGCTTTGCTTTTTTCTTGTCTTACACTGTTTAAGGAACATTTATAGTAGATGACTCAAAGTTTGTCTTTAGATAAAAAAAAAATGCCATGAAAGGCTCTTGATGTTTTGTATTTGAGCATAACATTTATAAACATTAGTACTTTATCCATGGAAATGTTCTTGTGTTTTTTGAGTCTTTAGTTACTTTTTATGGTCCGATACTGCACTTTTATGCTATGTGGTCTATAACATAATACAGACAGTAGACTAGAAATCATTCTGGAAATAGACAACCTGGAAATGAAAAAAGGTACATAGACTAAGAAATCAGGAAAAAAACAACCAATGTACTTGGCTTACTTTTATTGCTCACACTTAAAACGTGAAACTCCAAACTCTTTTAAAAATATATCAATAGTGTTCATCCTCAGGGTGAATCACTTCAGCCAGTGAAAGCAAACGGCCTCTAGATGGCACTAGCCTCCTCACAATTCAGTGTGAATGGGTCTGCATGAAAACCCAATCTGTGGCTGCTAATGCAAGTTAAAGACAGTGATATGGATGCTCTATTTCAATGACAAATTCAAAATCACAGAATTACTCTCAGTATACTGGCGTTAACAAAAGCCTGAAAATCAAAATATTAAAAAGTAGAAGCTGGAATCCACAAACGCTTGTCATCACGTTAGATATAACTGAGCAGACAACAGACAAGAACGCCTGTGCCTGGTGTTAGTGAAACAATAAAGGGATTTGTTCAAGGTGGATCATTAACTAAGACACTCCTTCAGCAAGCAATCAAGGACAGCTGCACACCAGGTAACATTATATAACTGCAAATTCCACAGCTTTCAGCAAACAGTTAAATAAACCAGCAATGTGCAAGAGAACAACGGTTATCAAAGCACTGCATCATTCGTTTTTAAATGGCTAATAACAAGGAAGAACAAGTTCAGTGTGTGAGATGTAGCTTGCTTTTGGCTATGCGTGCTTATTTTCAAGCCCCTTGACATTTCTGTTTCTGTCTAATGGCAGAGTTTTACTCTGAGAATGGTGATCCGTCAGGATCAGATGTCTTAACCCCCTGAGGCTCAGGCCAACTCACGCAATCAGAGTGTTAAGTGATTGCAGTTTTCAACCAACCTTTCCACTTTATCATGTGGGGCATCACCCTGTCCCAGGTCAGCTATTCACCAAACACTGATAAGACTCATCTGAGACCTGATAGGCAGACAAAGGTAGATCCCAGAGTTAATCATGCCTTCCAGTTCTGGAGATGAAATAATATGACAATAAGTGTGTGAATACTTTCATAATCCAATCTTGATGACAGAGTTGCTTCCTGAAGTTAAATATGAAAAAGGTAATTAAGGCAGTAAGAATCATGCATCTCCGCAGTTGCTTAATATGGGTGTTTGTGGCATGAGCCACCATGTTTGCTTTAGCTTGCACACATAAACCTCATCCTGCCTTCGCACAATAAAAGTCTCATGGACTGGTTCTTGAGAATTCTTAAAATATCACTGTTGTGTAGGGGGTGTGCTTTCCTGTTATTTCTTAACTCCTCCTCCAGAACCACCTACATCTTTTCCCTAGTATGTGGTGTGGTCTGTGTGTGTTTGTGTGAGTGTGTGTGTGTGTGTGTGTGTGTGTGTGAGTGTGTGGTTAAAGTTGAGGCAGACAAGGGGGTAAAGGGAGGGAGGGAGGGAGGGAGGGAGAGAGAGAGAAAGGAGGGGCAGAGAGGGAGGACCCACAAAGGGAGGACCGTCCCATGCCAGGACTTGTGGCTGCTAGAGCTCTACCTCCCTCCCTCTCTCGCTCCCTCCCTCTCTGTTACTGAGGAAGTATGTTTTGAAGGGGGTTGAGCTTAAGCTCAACAGAGCAGAGTGTTTTAATTGTAGCCCAGCGTGTTAGCAGCCAGGCAGGCAGTAGACAGATCCTCAGACCCTGGAAACTAAACTCTGCAGCCAGCTTTCCTTCCTTTGACACACCGGCAGCGGAGCCACAGAATCTCCACTCAGCCCCGTTCGGCCGCATTCCTGCACAAAGATGAGCGCCCAGGTCTGCTGTGGGCTCCTCTGAGGGTCCGCAACAGACTCGTGGTCCACCCCCTCACTGCAGTTGCCTAAACAGACTCAGTCTCAAAGAGAAATCCTATTAAACAAGAGTCTGCCTCCTGTTTAAAGGTAAGATACAATGGAAGTTCTTTCATTTTTTTTTCTCTCAGTTAGCCAGACCTAACTGAATACTTCAAAGGGTCCTTTGTCAATTTTCCCTCATAAATCTAGGAGAATGGTTTGAGTGAATCCAGAGAGAGAACAGGGGGAACTAGTGATAGAGAGGATATTTTTTCACTCTTTCATTTATTTGGATCTGTGCCTTCCATGTGTGTGTGTGTGTATGTTTGTGTGTGTGTGTGTGTGTGTGTGTGTGGGTGTGTGTTTGTGCGTGCGTGCGTGTGTGTGTGTGTGTGTGTGTGTGTGGACTTGAAATGGGGGATGGTGTGCTGAGCAGGCAGGCACCAGTGGGAAAGAGAGCAGTCATTCAAACTTGTGTGCATGAGTGAGTGTGTGGTGTGTGTGTGTGTGTGTGTGTGTGTGTGTGTGTTTCTGTGTGAGTGTGTGTGTTTCTGTGTGAGTGTGTGTGAGAGAAAGAAGCCTGTGATTTCCTTGAATGAAGCAGGCAGTCCTGCTCAGTTATTCACACTCACTCGGCTTGACTGCTCGCCCCATTCACGGCCAGAGCCACTGTGTCTGCCTCCCCTGTAGGCTCTGACTCCATGGGCTCAGCTCAAGTGAGGTGCACTGTGCACCATTCTAATGTGAAGCGTACGGGGCTCTGGTAAAAAAGAAAGTTGTCTTCTTCCAAAAAGCTTTGTTGAGGACGTTCTCTACCCCTGTCCTCAAGGACGTTCTCTACCCCCGAAATACATATAGGGACTGACAAAGAGAGAGAGAGAGCGAGAGAGAGAGAGAGAGAGAGAGAGAGAGAGAGAGAGAGAGAGAGAGAGAGAGAGTTATCTCTCCTTTTCTGACACAGCTGCAATGAAGTGCTCACTGGCCTGAGGGCTCGGATTTGCAATGACACGTGGAAGCTTCTTCCTCTGTGCCTCTTGACCTGCGCCATCCCAAAGCTGCCTGGTGGTACGGCTTTGCTAAGCTGCCTGGTGGCGGTACAGCTATGCTAAGTCATCCCATTTATCTGCGTCTCATCCCCCCCCCCCCTCCCCACTCTCTCAGCTGTAATTAAACTAAAACGCCTTCGACACCACATGAGTCAGCAGGCAGAGAAAGCAGCGACTGCACATTGCACTTTGGTCAGAAATCATTGTGTCGCTGCCGCTCACTGTGGCTTGGCAAGCTGATCTGCAGCTAACTTGTGGAAGCCCCACGTCAGCCGGGATATTGGGAGTATGTGTCCCTGCAACAACCCAGAATCCAACAGAGAGATCACCCCCCACAAAACAATAAATCAACAGGTCAATCTCTCTCTCTCTCTCTCTCTCTCTCTCTCTCTCTCTCTCTCTCTCTCTCTGTTTTAGTGTCCGTCTTCTGCCTCTATCTCCCTGTTTGTGCTTCCATCTCGCCCTCTTCTTTTTGTGTCTGTATTTACATAGTTCACTGCTCTGTAGTGTCATTGGCCATCAGCAAGTCTGATAAGTTGAGATACAATGGCACTGTGAAGTTTAGCACTGTGGTGATAGGGACTGTAGCAATCTGATTTTGTGTGTATAGTGTTTTTCAGTATATTAAGTCTTAACATAATGAGAAGACATATGAATTATGACGTTACATGGACTGCATACATGGAATTACAACATTATCTCAGTTTACAATCTACAATCTGCACACGTGGTAGTTATTCACCTTGTCAATCTCTGATATAACAATAAAATGCATACAGCCTCAAATGCTTTACTTTGAGTCAGTAATGTTTGAAGTGCCAAAGCACTTTGTCACCAAAGCAACAGGCATCCACCCAGCCAACATGTGCAAGCCATTAACCATGGGGAGCTAGAATAGAGGCGAGCGAGAGAGAGAGGCAGAGAGAGAGAGAGAGAGAGAGAGAGAGAGAGAGAGAGAGAGAGAGAGAGAGAGAGGGAGCAAAACGTAATCCATTTTGGAACGCATTCTTCTACGACCTTGGGAAAGAAAAGCAGTAATTAGGCCCTGCTTTAGGAGCCTGTTTGGCCTGCAGGAACCTTCGGCCAGGGGAGGGTGGTGTGCCTCTGCGCTGTGCCTCCTTTCTGCCCCCTACGTGTCCCATGAAAACAGCAGACAAATACATGTTAAGGTTCCAGAGGGACTAAATAAACAGGCCTGAAATAGCAGCCACCCCCTCCCTGGGTTGATTCCTTCAGATTCCACAGTGTTGTTTATTTCGGCGCGCTGGTCCTGAATGGGCGTCAAAAGCCACAGCCCAAACTCAAAGAGTCCAACAGGAAACAGACAGAACAAACTGCGGCTTCTTCCTCTGAAAAGTGCTTCGCGTGACAAGCTTTATCTCAGCACATGCAATCAACATCAGAGCTGGAGCTGTGACCACAACCGGGCCCGTCCACTGGCACTGTTCAGTGGCTTTGGATCCACACTTGGTCACCATCTGTCAGCAGATACAGATACAGATGTCTGCTGAGAGCCTCAAGTCCATAAGACTTCCTCTATCCGCTGTGGTCTAGTCCGTAAAGAGTTCCTATGTGTTTTTCATGTAAGTCTATAGCCTCTGCCGAGATCTGCAGAGAATCACGCAAAGACTAGAACATTCTGTCAGCTATGACAGTTGTTCTTCATAATTATTTGAAAAATATCGTTTTCACCACCAGTGATGGATGGCTATCACAAAGAGATTTTCAATAACCCTCAGCCAAATAAAATATGATTGATGTACATGCAGATTAACAGCACCTTAGCTGTATGCTTTCCCAGCTGCTCTGCATGTATCAGTCCACAGTGCTCATGTTCAGGTAACATAATGTGTTTATGGCACCGCTGCTGTCATTCTGGGTGGAAGACTCGCAGGTCAGGCCCATGAATCTCTTTGGGCTGTGTGGTGAGAGCATTACACTGACATGCTGTCCGTGGCTGGATTTCACATTGAGCCCTATGAGTACTAATGTTCACCACAGAAGCACAGGCTCTCATAAAAGGCATCCATCGGTTAACTTTGCCCTAATTATTCTTCTGAGTGATATAAATATTGAATGTTGAGATATTTCCTTTACAGTTGAGGTTTCTTGTGTGTGTGTGTGTGTGTGTGTGTGTGTGTGTGTGTGTGTGTGTGTCTGTGTGCTGGCTTCCTGTTGAGGTCGACCACAGATATAGGATCTAGGGACTCTGGTGGAACAAGGGCTGCATCTCAAGAATGTTCTATTTGTTATGTTTTTGACTAGGAAATGGAGGGAAAATCTCCCCTTCCCATCTCATATTCCGAAATATCTTCTCTAATATAACCACCGTTTACACTGCCTAATCCCAAAATGGACTAGGCTGACACGTCTCCAAGGCAATGAGGAAAGGCCGCCAGTCAAAACACCTCTGTAACCCCAAATCTAGTAGAAGTGATTTATATCAAAGAGGAGAGTCAAGTGAAGGTTGATTTACTTTGGCTAGGTTTTGCAGTGTGACCAGATGCTTGTAACAGTTCATTTTACCTTAGGACCAGGAAACAAAAAAAAAGTCTTTACTTAAAACAATCATGGACTTCTTAAAATAGCAGACACTACCTCAGAGATAAAGTTACCTTAATAAACATCTGACATGAATGTAAAAATAGAGATAGAATATCTACAGAAAGCAGATATTTCAATTTTTAGAAAAATGTTAGAAAAATATGGGTGTTTTTTTTTTATTCAAGTCGGCATGAGAAAACAAAGCAAACATGCCATGTACAAAGAAACCTGTGGGGTTATTTGTCATTTTTACTACTATATAAAATAAGTTAGGACGAAGAAAGAAGTCAAAATGTTGTCTGCCAGCCTTTTTTTCTGCACCCCCAAAAGCCCCTCATGTTTTTTAAGGATTTTATGAACCATTTCTATTTTTCTTCGAAATGACAAATCAGCCCCCCGGCCCGCCACATACTGATTGAAATGTGCTCTGCCAGGTTTTCAGCCATGTGGAATAATAAAGCTCAGGACTCCTTCCAAAAAGGCTAGCAACCTCTCCAAACCAGAATCAAACAGAATCCCAAGGTGCACTGCTATGAACCAGAAGCAGGTCAACAAGAACTGTACTGAAAAGGTATATGGTTTCATTATTGCAGTAAACTATGTCACAGAAAACTAACCTCTAACCAATTTTTGTCTTACAATGTTACCATCCACAAACTTCTTACATTTCTGTGACTTATTCATTCATGACATTGAGTGATGAAAGTCATAACCACTATTATTCATTCATGTTGTGCAGCTAACAGTGCATGTTTGGGTGGAGCCCCATTGAGCCTCACTGTAACGGGCTGATTCAGAGCCTGGAGCTGTTGTTCTCTGGGCATCACTGGGTAGATGGGCGTGCCGCCGCCAGCTCCCCATGCCTAGCTGAGGCTCCCGTCCCATCAGACAGCATGCCTGCGGGACACGAAGAAGCTCTAGACAGGGGTGGATGCAGTCACACCTTAATCCCAGGCATCTGCTGCCCGCTGGCAGGCTTGTTCCTGCACGTCTCTCCTGCCTCACCTCCTCTCTCTTTCCGTACAGCTCCACTGAAAACCAGTGACGTTGTGTTGTGTTGTGTTTTGTTGTGTGGGTCTCGGCTAAAAGGCTTGGCACAACCATGGGGCTTTTCTGGTGAACTGCCACAGTGCCAAACCCAGAACAAAAGGTACTGAGGGGAAATTAAAGGTTGGTACTTTTCTGAAGCGTGTGCAGGCATGTCGGCCCTCCGTATTTCAGCAGTGAGGGACTGTGAGTGAGATGGGAAAGCATGAGGTGCACAGGGTGGTCAGTGAAAACACGGACAAATCTTTCTATCCAGGTTAGTTTCATGGGTTCCATTTTTAATCCTTGAATCTATTTCAAAGACAGGATGCCGACTCAAGGTCCAACTTTAGATTTCTGGCAAATCTCTCTTGCCACAGGGGTTTCAAAGCTCAGCGTCCCTTTAAGAGAATTCAGATGTTCAGTCAAATCACACATCTGTTGAACAAATCACCTGACATGGAATCCCTTTGTGGTGTTTCTGTGAAGTATCTTGCTGTTGAAAGGCCCGACTCCATCCAGAGAGAGTGACTTCCCTTAGAATTGCACTCAACCTTTCAGTGACCAATCTGACACCCTCCGTTCCTCTTCGAAAACACAGCCTTTAAATGTTTGACAGCAGTCTTCATCAATTCCCCATTAAGCCATTCCTTTTCCTTTCTCTCCCCCCCTCCCCCAGTGTGAACGTGGAGCCTGGCCGGCCTTCCCCTCACCCCGCCACTAACAGACCCCTGTCAGTGACCCCCCCTCGCACACCACCACCTTTCTCGTTCCCCCAGGCGACGACCCCTCTCACACAGCGCTCTTTCATTCCGCTCGGAGGGGTCGTTTAGGTGCTGCGTCTGCGCGGCCCCCGCGTTCTTTTACGGCCCACCCTGGGGCTCTCCAGAGCCGTGCGGTTACAGTCAGCCTGCAGTCACTTCAGACTTCATTAACAGCCGCGCTCACCGCAGCGCCCTGCATAGGGCTAATTACAACAACAAACAGGTCTGTCTGCGGAGAGAGACAGACAGAGAGAGAGAGAGAGAGAGAGAGAGAACATTTAGGGAATTTCACCGCTCCAGGACCTTACTGTTCTGAGGTCAAAATAGCACAGAAAGGAAATGGAGAGCAGAATGACAGTAGTAAGTGGTGGATGATTAAAGCTTTCAAACAATGTCCCTCGATTTGTTTTATAACATCTCCGCTGCTAATTCCATCATGGGTGCCAATAACGACTGAGTTGGCAGTTCAGATAAGTTACTTTATAATCCCAACAGGAATTAGCGTTGTGCTTTCTTTCCGGGACTGTTAAAAAGCAAAATATATCATGATAAAATATACTGTTAAGGTAATGTTGTTGAACTAAAATTATGGAAGCCTCACATTCTTGAAGGAAATCTTTCTTTGTTTGAGAAGCATCACACATGAAGACAGAACATTTTGTCTTGCACAAAAAGAAAGACCATTTAGGAACATCAAGGGTCTCTATTTTTCTAAATTAGTCATTTAAGCAAGGGCTTTATTCACTAGAGCCTTAGACAAAACAAAAAGGGGAAACTCCCCTCCCACGTCCCTGGAGAAAAGAATCCTGATGGCAGTCTCTGACACTTTTGCCCACAGCCTTTCTCTTCTTCTCCAGCACCTCCTTTACTTTAAACCAGATGGATTGTTTCAAAAAACACAAATTAGAGAATGGAGAACATTGTCTGGATGGGTGCAAGGGTAGAATAAAGGGTAGAAATACCGGTAAACTGCCTTAAACAACTGCTTTTCAATTGAATGGCGTAGCCTTTTTCCCCGACTGAAATCTGTTGTTCTGGTTGGAAAGCAGTTGTCTGGACAGTTTCTTATTGGCCTTCTTGGCGGGGACGGTGGAATCCTTTGCCTTGTGGTGTTTTGGGGTTGAGCTGTGGCTGGATGAGAGAGGGGATGACCTCTTGCTCTCTCTCACGCAGGAAGTGCAGGGACACGAGGACACGCAGAGAGGCCACATGTCAGGGGTGCACGGGGAATTCCATGGGTCCACAAAGTGGAACTAAATCCTCGAGGATTTATTTGCTGTCCTTTGGTATGAAGACTGCTTAAGAGAAACCTCAAACGCACGAATTAACTGATTACTCAAATAATTGTTTGCAGAGGTTAAGTACAGCATTCAGCTGGGGGTAGAGGCTTTTTTGACAGTGACCTTTTTTGCTTGTCTGTTTGTGTAGATCCACCCGAGGAATTCGTCTTTAGCTTTGCAATTGATCACAGACATTAGACATCATTGAAGCCCTAAATCATCCTTATCAGTGCTTAAGGGTTAGCATCAGAGCTAATCTCAGGATTAACCTCTTGTCTCTACAGATGGACGAGGGATATGAACTTGACCTGACCTACGTGACAGAGCGCATCATTGCCGTGTCTTTTCCCCGGGCATGCTCAGAGGAGACCTACCTTCACAACCTAAAGGATGTCACACGCATGCTCAAGTCCAAACATGCTGACAACTACCTGGTGGGTTTCAGTTCCTAACTTTTGTCCAAAACATCAAACACATTGCTGATAGGGAGCTTTAGGTTTTACTACATTTAAGTTACAAACTTTGTCATAGATAGTTCATCTGAGGGAAGTTTCCACTGTACTGAAACGGGGGGTTGCACAACATCATCCAAGATAGCAAACAACAAATAAGTATCTTGAACAAATCTTCAGAGCTGTGATACGACTGACACAACAGTTGACAGATAAATGTCACATGATTTAGTCCTTGTCACAAGCCCTAAGGTCCATGAGGTCAACAGCTCTGTTAAACCTGTGGAGCAAAGAGTTTTTAGTAAATATAAAGGCTTGATTGAATCCTCTGTTTGATTAACACTAGCTCCTTAGTTAATCAGAGTTGAGCCAAGTTAGTTAACTCCTTAGTTAGGATGAAACAAAGTACACAATATATCTTTAGTCACACTAAGGTATAATGGCAAGCTTAACAAGCATACAATACCCAAATGTGTAGCAAGTAATGCTTCAAAACAAACAATCTCACTGTCAATCAACTAGTTTTTGTCTTCTCAAACGAATGTTTTAGCTCAATTGTTTGCTTACATTAAATTTGAAATATAACATTTACATCACATAAAGTTCTGCTATGATTATCCAATACCACTTAATCCAAACCACAATACAGGGGTTATTTTGTGTTTTGTGATTGCCCAAAAGGGGCTGTGTGAACTATAACTCCATAACTTCTTGTGACCTTCTTTCTTCAATTCTAAGAAAGCACTTGTTACTCTCAGCTAACATGCCAAATCCTTGTTTTGTCCTCTATCCAGGTCATTAACCTGTCAGAGAAGAGACATGACCTTTCAAAGATGAATCCCAAGGTACTGAAACACAATACTCTTTTGCAAAAAATGACTTTGATCTTAACGTGAAAGAAAAGTTTCAGCTTCAGTGTTTTGTCAGGATTTGGTGTGGAAATTTCCAGTCTTATCATACACATGTAATTTCAGTTGCTCACTGTTGGTTGGTTGCCTGATGAAGCCCTCCCCAAAACTTAATTGTGGTCTGGAAAGCCTTGATGTGGATTCATTTAGGTTATGGGTGTTCCTTATGTGCACGGACCAAAATTACATTAAAAGTGGTTGGTTCAACTGGTATTGCATAATGGTCTAGGTAAAAGAGCTTATCTGAACTCACAATATATGATTTCTCTCAGAGTATGTTTTTCACCCAACAGAAATGTGTTTAGCCCCCTTTAATAAAAAAAAGCTAGGTTGTGACATTATTGCTAACACATAGGGTATCGCCATGTCTCAAAGCTTTCAGACTGACTTGATTATTCATGTTTCTAAGTTTCTAGATATCTGAACAAGAGCTGAGGTCATGAGATATGGGATGGCTGGATTCATTATGCAGAGTTCAAAACAGGAAATGCTTTATATCCAAAAAACATAAAGTGCGCTTTATATCCAACAACAGCCCATTTCATTTGTATTTTAGCACACATATAGGAATCAATACTAGTTTATACTACTGTGAGATCCAAAAGATGCTGCTTTTTCCATCAGCAAGATATAGGCCTATAAATCTATCGCCAAGCTCTGGCTTTGACTAGCTTTGAGCACGCATGATTGTGATAGTAAATAACACTGTCCTGAGATGATTCAGACAAGCTTCTTGTGACCTGATCCCTCTATGCTCATAGACACTGGACACAGGTTGGCCTGACCTGCACGCCCCCCCCCTGGATAAGATCTGCACCATCTGCAAGGCCATGGAGAGCTGGCTCAATGCTGACCCGCTGTACGTGGTGGTCATCCACTGTAGGGTAGGTCACTTCGGCACACTCAAGCATTGATGTTTTCGCCTGCTTTTCTGCCTCAAAACTGTAGTTTATCATTGTTTACAATATTGACGTCCATTGTTTTCTTTTTTTTCTCAGTGACAAAATTCCTGACGATGTTTAGAAAGGGGCTGATTGTGTTTTGTCATACCATGTGGTATAAGATATGAGTGTAGGTATTTCAAAACTGAATTAGTTTTCAACTGCAGGGCAGGAGAGGTAAACACGATTAATGCTAATCAAACGTACAGTGGTTGATTATCTCCCTTGCTCTCTCTCTCTCTCTCTTTCTCTCTCTCTCTGTCTCTCTCTCTCTCTCTCTCTCTCTCTCTCTCTCTCCTGCTTCCTCACAGGGAGAGAAGGGGAGAATTGGTGTGGTCATCTCCTCCTTTGTGCATTTCACAGACATCTCAGCAAGGTAAAGGCTTCTCAATGCACCTACACTGACATACAGCATGTTTCCATGACATCACTAATCTATCATTTTGGCTTTTTCCACTGTTGTGGACGAGGGTTAATGGCCAATACACGTTCATTGCAATGTTCTGAATCTTGTGTGATTAGATACCCATGGTACCACTGAAACAACAATCCCTTATTAACCTGAAAGTTACCTGAAAATTAACCATAATCCATAATGTTAATTTCAGACAAATACAGTAAGCACAGTTTGAGACAGACTAAACACCTCACTAATTTTGCAGTAAGGAATTGGAAAAGTCAAGAAACTCAAATGCTTAAGTGTCTCCTTGCCAACGGACTGGTTTCATAAGAGTACTTGCTAAATGTAACCTGTGCGCTACACAAGTCTATGAACAGATGCTACATGGAGCCTGCTGTTGTAAATCATAATGAGCTGCGTATCCCAGGCAAACCGCAGCAGCACATAAAACAACATAGCCATAAAAGAGGCCAGGTGAAAGCTCCTGACTCATGGAGGAGGTAGTCGGGAATAGTTTATTAATGGTGGAGCTGACCTTTAATGACAAAGGCACCACTCCCACGCCACACTGATAAGTTTCCCATGCACAGTCTCGCTCTCTCTCTCTTTCTCTATCTATCTCTCTCTCTTTCACACACACTCACCCACACCCACACCCACACCCACACACACACGCACACGCACACGCACACGAAACACACACACACACACACAAAACACACAGACACACAGACACACACACACACACACACACACACACACACACACACACACACACACACACACAGGCACATGTTTACAACAAGCTAGAGCCCCTTGTAGTCAAAATGCTGACTTTGTTGCAGCCATCTTGTGGGACAATATTTATGATCCTGGAAGGGGGCTGACACTGGGGCAAATGTGTCTTATCTTGTGTGAATATACTGATCTTTTCCGTATACATAGCCTGGTGTGTTTTGAGTGTGCTTAGGCAAAGGCAGAAAATAGCAGCCCTCCTCCCACTGATGCACACACACACACACACACACACACACACACACACACACACACACACACACACACACACACAAACACAGAGGGATTATTGAGAGGGCCGCAGGAAGGGTCAGAGGCACAGAGAAGGACAGAAGCCTGGGCCTGTTGGTTTAGTGCCTGTTGAAATATGTGTGTGTGTGTGTTTGTGTGTGTGTGTGTGGGTGGGTGTGTGTTCGGCGTGTGTGCCCGTGTGTGTGTGTGTGTGTGTATGTGTGTGTGTGCGTATGCGCATGTGTGCCTGTGTGTGTGTGTGTGTGTGTGTGTGTGTGTGTGTGTGTGTGTGTGTGTGTGTGTGTGTATCTCGGCTCCCACCCCTGCTGTGTTTACTTTAGAGGGGCATTGTCTCCCTCTTTGCTGGAATCCCTTGTCTCTCTCTGGTTACTTTCTCTCTTGTGCACTCTTGTCCTGTTCTTCATCCTTTGTGTGAGGGGGTGTTTATGTGTGTGTGCCTGTGTATGTGTCTGAGAAAGAGAGAGAGAAAGAGAGATGTATACATATATCGAACACCTGTTGAGAGATTATAACTCTACTGGTAATACAAACAAATCGGTTTAAAAGAGGTTTCAAACACGCCACTCATCCCTTCAGTCCCTTGGTCAATATTTGCCAATCAGGCTGCCCAACACTTCTCATTCTCATTCGTTCATCTGTCTGACTGTGAGGCTTAGGGCTCTCCTCTGGCTGACCTTCTCTTCCTCTCCCCCCCCCCTCCCCAGTGCTGATCAGGCCCTGGACCGCTTCGCCATGAGGAAGTTTTACGATGACAAGGTCTCTGCGCTAATGACGCCCTCCCAGAAAAGGTGAGCTGTGGTGTCTGACCAGTTAACCTTCAGAAGACAAAAAAAATGGTGGGCTGGCCTAGTCTGCAAGTGATATTGGGATAAGCGCCATTGTCACATTCCCCAAACACATTTTTAAATATGGTATTGCATTAAGATTGTAGATTATAAGGAGAAGTTGTAATTTCTGCTCAGTGTATAAGTGTCCAACAACTGATGCCTTTTGAATCAACAACAGTAGCAATAAATGAAACAACTCCAAGCCTTGCAGAACCACTGATGCTTTCACATCAGATTAATGTCACCTCAGCACTATGCCAAGAGTGGGATATCTACTCCAGTGTGAATCATAGTAGGCCTGTGTGATGCACCCTAAAACTATTCCCATTGTTGGCGATTGTAAGACAGTGGCGTCCCTGGGCTGGGCACTGGTGACCTGTTGTAACTTTATCTCGGTATGACTTTGCTGTGACTCATCTACGGTTCCAATTTTTAATGCCGACTTCTCGCAAGTGATCAAAAAACAGCAGCACTTGACTCTCCAGAGACCTTGCCATCAGCCATTTTTCAACCTCAAAGGGCTGTCACTGATACCGAAGTACACCGTGTGATCCTGTTCCTCTCCCCCGAGTTGTCTTAGAGCGTGTGAGCGGGGATGACTGTGCTGTTGACACGTTTCTTCTCCTGTTCACTCCGCAGATATGTGTGGATCCTGAACAGCCTCCTGAATGGTTCCATGAAGATCAACGCCTCACCTCTCTTCCTGCACTGGGTCATCCTCCATGGGATCCCCAATTTCGACAGTGTTGGAGGTACCGCCAGATCAAACCCACACTACAGAGACTAGTACACTCTTTTTATTTTCATGTTCATCCAAATAAAGGATATTACAATATGTATCTGTTCATACACAGACACACACACACACACACACACACACACACACACACACACACACACACACACACAGTAAAAAAAAACACACACACACACACACATCCGCATGCAATTCAGTATTCCCTTACATGATTCTCAACAAATCATTGCATGTGAAGACGGAAGGCTTTCAACAAAATTGGCCGTATATAAAGGGAGTGGCATTATCTTAAGTAAAAGCTACTTGTGACCAATTGCAGTAATTTAAGATGTAGGCACTCAATCACACGCTACTTCACTCTCTGAGAAAACATTACCTAAGCAACACTGACATAGTTTGTACACAGCGTCTGAAAAGGCCTCAGATCAAGTTTCTGAGTAATCGCCATGCAAAAGTATCAGGTACAAAGCTATAAAACTGAACAGGATTCCATCCATTATTTGATATTTAATACACATGGTAGTAGCAAAGCAACAGTGATATAGCTAATGGTGTATGCCTTAATAAAGATAGCATACACATAAACAAGACTTAAAGACATTAAACATCTCCAGAACAAAGACACAGGGAAAAGCATTTGTGGTCGTGACATCATTTACCATTTGTCATTTAGTACCACCATGAAGGCTTAAATTATACTCCAGAGAAACATGTGTTCTAGCAGAAGTACTGTCTTAACTCTCCACTGCTTGAACTGAGAATTGAATTGAAAGCCTTTATTGTCATTGTATAGCTCCGCATACAACGACATTTGGGAAACCTGTTTGCATAACTATTACCACCGAGTCTGTATTCATGAACAAATGTTTGCTAATGTGGAGGGCTGAGGGTGATCTGTGTCCTATCCAGCTCCTCAGCTAGCTGTGCAGTTATGTCCTGTTGCTGATTCACGTGCTAAGTGACCGCACTTGTAATGCTAATGACCGAAGGTCTGCTGCCCCATTTGTTTTAAAGGCTGTTCTAGTCTTAAAGCTGTTCTCATGTAGTCAAACTCAAGATGCTTACAAGATCCTTTGGGATGTTTTTTTTTTCTTCTCAAATGATCCTGACAGCCTGTCGTCCATACCTGAAGGTTTACCAGGGAATGCAAGCTGTCTATTCCTCTGGAGTATAGTAAGTCCTTTCCACACTTTTGTGAATGAAGGCCTAAATTGGCGTGCAAGTGTGTTAAGTTAAGATGTAACACCCTGTCTCTCATTGGCTACCCCCTTGTCATGTGAGTGGACCCCTGAGTCTGATTGGTTGCCTTCATGTGGAAATGGGTGGGGGTTGTGTTTGGGGGTCATGTGTTAACTCTGTGGCTCTTCCTCTGATACAGTATCATTGGACCAGGCCACAGGAACAGACTATGTGTTGCCATGGAGCCGGCTCAGCTGCTGAAGGGAGACATCATGGTGAACACAACAACTCTCTTTTTCTTCTCTTCTGTGATCTTATGTTTAGTTTTTTTATTTCATTACCTGTTGTATTCTGGTTTGCATTGCAAACTGAATGGATTTTTTTTTAGCAAGTAAGAGACAAACAATGCAGAGTTGATCCAGAAGTCTCTCCATTTAAGATTATGATTTAATTACCCTGCATTTCAATGTAGCATCTGTTTAAACATCATTGCTGCCATATCTTTGTAGCTATGAGTTTTTAAGAAATGTGATGCTTCATTTAGTCTATGTCCTGGAGGAGAAGATTATGTAGGTCATCATACTTTCTGTTGGTGTAAACAGAACCTGTGTGTTCTCCCCCCCCTCTACCTGCAGATCAAATGCTATCATAAGAGTGGCTCCTCCAAAAGGGACATCATCTTCAGGCTGCAGTTCCACACGGGAGCAGTGCAAGGCTACAACCTCATGTTTGAGAAAGAGGATATGGAGAGTGCCAACAAAGGTAGGCGGAAAGTCCACTGAACTCGGATCAGTGATAAGCAGGAAAAACTGAAACTCATGTCCCATAGTCTTCTTAAGATCTTCCTCACTTAGATGGAGTTGAAATGAATACTATATTGAAGTACCTTTGAGACACTTCTCAATTGATCTGCATTTTTTTATTGGCCATGTGAAGAGTTTCAGCCAAATAACACATACTGTTTTCCTCTCATGTGTGTTATGTTGAGCAGCGAAAACTGTAGGATATTTTTTCATCTCTGTCGTAACTCACAAGTGAGAACTTCAGCCAGATGCTCCAGTCACTGGCAAACAGTAGTACTCTACCATCCATCTCTCCAGGCCACACTGAAATTCCTCTGTGTTGACATTCCAGATCCCAGATTTCCGGATTATGGAAAAGTGGAGTTAGTGTTTTCCGAGGGCCCGGAGAAGATCCAAGGTATTCCCCCATTTTTCCTCCCCCTGTCGTTCTCTGCACATAATTAAGATCCATGATGTTTTCTACCGGTTCACTTTGGGAGCATTATTCAAAGTAGTGCATTTAATACTGACAGTGGGCACGTGGTGTCCTTTCACCAGCATGTCATTCTTACATACACAAGTTTCCCTCACTTCATTTTTATTTCTCTCTCTGTCTCTCTTTCTCTCTCTCTCACTCACTCACCTCTCTTCTGTGAACACTGAAAACTGAAACACACACACACCCACACACACACTCCTGCTGAGCTGGGGTAAAGTTGAGGATGTGGAATGTCTTAGAAGGGAAATGTGTGAAGTGAGTTCTGACAGGGACGTAAAAAAGCACAGCAGGCTCCGTCTCCCAACCCGTGCGTGTGTGTGTGACGGTGTGTGTGACTGTGTGTGTGTGTGTGTGTGTGTGTGTGTGTGTGTGTGTGTGTGTGTGTGTATTTCAGTTTTCTGTGTGCACAGTCATGCTGTTTCCTACTGAGGTCTGCAGCAGTAGGGATCCTGTAGTCCCCCTCTCAGTAATCTGCAGATGTGTGTGGTGCGTGGAGGCCTGCTGGTCCTGGAGGAGACTCAAGAGTGTTTTGTGGTTGTTGTTGTTGTCTCAGGTGCTGAGCGCTGGCAGAACGGGCCAGATGTGACCGTGGACTACAGCTTGACCGACCCGCTGACCCGATGGGACTCCTACCAGAACATCTGCAACGGTGAAGGTAGGGCTAGCCATCAGTCTCCACATGCACACACAGCAGCAATGCCCAGGACATACATACATTAACATAAACACATTTACATACATTTACATGCATTCATTTAAGTTAATCAGAATGTATCCTTGGTTAATAAATGCACAGCGATGGTGTTGTTAGCTAGTTCTGCTCCAGGGACACATGTAGGGCCAGCTGCCTTTAAGTCAATGTCTGATTTAAGTGGATGAGAACGTAGCACAGTGCATGTGCAGTGGCATTGTCATGGCATTTACACGGCTAAGAAAAACCTCCAGGGCAATGGCATTAGCTCATGACTGTGTTACGGGAGCTTAGCGCCGGATCACTCTTGAGTTTTTTTGGCAGTGTTTGGGATGTTTAACGGCGTTCTTCCTTGGACTCGCCAGCAATGCTGAGCGAGCGCTTTCGCTGACACACACGATAAATCTCCCTGCCTCGCTCCGCGCGATTGTGTTGGGAAGTCTGGTGCTTCCTGTGAACACAGAAGCCCACCACCACCGCCACCACCGTCACCACCACCACCTCTCCGACCAGCTTAGCCTGATGACATTAGCACACGTCCACAGTGAGGCATGAGTGGCAACGGGCCTGAGGGGACGAGTGACCCGGGGCTCAAGGGGTTAGTGTAATGACTCAAGCAGCATAGTTCTGCTGGATGTCTGTTTGGTACTCCAGCAGATGTAGGTCAGAGAAGAGATCACCCCAGCCCCCCCCCTCCCCCCCCTCCATAAAAACGCCATAAAAACTCCAAATACCAGAGTTCCCACTGGTAGTATTTGCAGTACTGCTTGGTCAGTGTGCATCCTGCGGTGCCTTCAGAGAGCTGTCTTCAGTGCATGGGTCTGTAAGATGGTTTTTGCATGGCTGTGCATCACTTCATTGAGTCAGGCAGGGATGAGGTGTTTGGCAGGGGCTGGAGACACTGGAGCCAGATATTATGGATTGGTTTGAATCCTGCCAAGAAAGTCTTTTAGGCTGCTGCAGAGTATAATAAATTGCACAGAAATGAATTTAAAAGCACTTAACAATGAGCGAACAGCAGGCTTGTAAAAGTATACAATAACTGTCATGAATGTTTATATTAATCATGGACAGGAACAGAAGTAATCACTGCCTTTATTCAGTGTGTATCAAAAAGGCCTCACAGAAGCAAACAAATCATAATTGTTCTAAAAACACACACGCTGACATACACATGTGTGTTTGGAAACACTTATATGCCTCTGTGTTTCTGTTTTGACACACCTGATTCTGCAGTTCTCTGAGTGTCCACTGGGGGCAGTGCATACTGTACTGAGAGTGGCCTGGTGTCTTCTCTGTGCTCCCTTGATGGCTGGCTGGGGCTTTCTGGGATGGGCGCTGTAGTACAGGCCTCCGGGAGCCTGCCAGCCCACAGGTCAAAGACAGAATGCTGGATTCCCCAGGGATGTTATTGTGTTGTTCTATCAAAACTGGGTGGTGTTCCACTGCTGATTCACACACACATGCACACACACACACACACACACACACACACACACACGCACACAAACCCTCCCAGCAGCCAAACAGTACCAGCCAAGGGCGTCCTACTCCAACTGCGGTTGCTGCTGGGCCAAATCTGCCTCGTCTCCCGTGGAATTCACAACCCATCTGAAAATAGAAAAATCCAGAAGCTTCAAAACACAGCCTCTCCCTATCCTCTCAGCATTTTTTATTTGTTTTCTTCAGTTGGGACATTTCTAATGAAAACAAATGACTTACTCTTTGCTTCAAAACAGGGCTGCCTTAAAAGTCCTATCATTAAAAAAGCGGTTGGTTGCCTTGCCTTGATGTGATCGGTTTTTTTTTATTTTTATGGTTGTTGATGTGGAATATTTTTAGTGTTGGGAAGGAGGGCTTGGCGTATAAGATGGCAGCATTTTTCACGAGTAAACACTAACAGTGGGAAGTTTGAGCAGCGGCCTGGCTGGAATTCAGCATCCCTCTACGATTGCATGAGACAAGCCCTCCTTCTCCCCCCCAGCTGTCAGTCACAGGAGTGAGCGACTGTCTGATCTTTAACGGAGCCTCACATTCCTTGCGAGTGTGGAGAGGCATCCCACTCTCATATCTGATTACACTATAGGTTAGTGCTGCAAGGGCTTTCAGAGAGGTAATTATAGACCCCGATCTGTATATACCTAACCAGCACATGGTTGTCGCTGATATAGCTACATTCAGAACAGTGAAGGAATAAATGGATGGATGGATGGCTCGATGGATAGATGGATGAAGGGATGATTAAATGAAAAGCCGCCTAAGAGTAGAGTACTCTTTGTGTTTTTTCGTTCTTTTATGTCCGATGTCGCACTGCAAGCTTCACTGTTTTTGAAAGAAAGGCTTGTGGAGATTTGGTTGAAAAAAAGGCTCGTGGAGATTTGGTAAAAAAAAAAAGGCTCGTGGAGATTTGGTTTCCAAAACACTGACTTACAATAAATGTGAGTCATGACGCCATGACACACGAGGCAAACATGTGCTCTGAACCTCCTACTATACACTCATCAAACGCTTGTGCGGTGAGCTTTCTCTGGTGCTTCTGACTGAATAACAAGTGGCGCAGTAGCTTCTTCACATCCAGCTCAGTGTCTGTAAGGGCACGCAGCATTGGTATGCAGAGGAACAGCTTGGAAGCATTAATGATACGATTAAGCAGTCCCCCAAACCTCATTCTTATGATTCATGATGTCGACTATTTGGATGTGCCGGAAAAAAATGCATGTGGAAACCTTGGAAACCTCGGCGACTGGCTCCGCCGTGTCAACCTGCTGGCTGGGCGGCGCTGCTGGCAGCAGGGCTGAGCCAGAGAGGATGGTTTTACACGCAGAGTGTGTTTTACTCGAGAGCCGCCCATCCCCATCCACATCCCCATCTCTCCTGTATGCATCCCAAGCGGGGTGCTGAGTGACGTCCACAGTGGCTGGAGCTGTGGTGCATCTGATGGGAGTGGGATGGGGGGTGGGAATGGAATTATAATTACAGTGCTGCTGCTCAAGCTGCCTAATTTCAGAAGCCTGTCAACGTCAACAGTGCTCTCTCTCCCTCTCTCCCTCTCACGCTTACATGTTTTCTCCTGCTTTTCATGACAGACATTAATCTATGAGGCTTGCATTATGAAAAACAAGTTTCACAACAGGCAAGAATATTTCACAAGCAACCATTTCTGTGCCAAAAGAAACCCCTACAGTGTACAGCTTCACATAGTCCCATACTGTTGCTAGCAAATACTTAATGTCTTTTCTGTTGAATTATCCTCCTTGTGCAAAGGTGTGAACCACCGTATTCAGCACCATTTACTCCCCCTCCCCATCTGTGGTCTCAAACACACAGAGAAAAGATCCTCTCCAGGGTTCATCTCACAGAGAGGAAAGGTCCCTCCCTAATGGATATTTTGATACTGCTGAGAACTCCTGGCCTTGATGTGTTCACTGCAATGACGAGTCAGACCATCTGCACATGGATTTAGGTTGAGGGCTGGGGCCAGTGTGTCACACGTCGACCGGAATAAGAGCCCTCTCTTCCCTAGGTGTGGTTAACCATGCGTGGATGTCGACCATGCCTGTGTTTTTATGTGAAAAGAAGGAAACTCGCGAAACAATTGTGGAACCCAGCAATTGAGGTCTGCGCACATCTGGTTCCCCAGCAGCGTAATGTATGTCGATGGCAGCCGTGTAATTTTGCGATTCATGAGAGTACGAGGGGGAATGGTGGCCCGGATTCATAAAAAAAGGAGGCCGCTCCAACTAGAAGGCAGAGATTCCTTAATTAAAAAGCATCACTGTGCAGTGTGAAGTGTTTGGTACAGGAAGGAATGTTGTTTTGCTCTTTCAGTTGAATCAAGGGTTCTCATTCTCACTCTCTCTCTTTCTCCCTCCCTCCCTCCCTCCCTCCATTCCTCCTATTTTTCCTTTCTTTTTTTCTGAAGTGAATCTCTCAGTTGTCTCAGGTGGTTGGATAATGATTCAGTTCTCTCTCTCTCTCTCTCGCTCTTTCTTTCTCTTTTCTTTCTCTGAGTTGTCCTCTGGTGAAAAGGGTGTTAGGTGTCGGGTTGCCGTGTCTCCCAATTCCCGCCCCCTCCTCAGTGGCCCTGCCCTCAATGTTTACATTCCACTCTCCATATTTGGTAAAGTTAGCGTCCTCCAGCTTGTGTGGGGCCAAACACACACACACACACACACACACACACACACATACACTCTGGCACTCACCTTGCCAGTGGTGCAGAGAAGAAAAAAGAGAGTGCTGGCGGGAACTCTTTCTCTTTCTCCTCTTCTCTCCCTCTCCTGCTCTCTTTCACTGGTCACGTGGGAGTGAGGGGGTCACTGAGCATGCTCACCTCTGGATGAATGAGAAGGTAAGAGTCTGTCTGTTTTCCCAAGGAGAGGTGTGAGAATAAAGTTGGAGAGAGAGAGAGAGAGAGAGAGAGAGAGAGAGAGAGAGGAAGGGGGAGGGGGAGAGGCAGGCAGGCAGGAGAGGAGGGGAAAGAAACCAAAGGAAGAAAGGTTGGAAGGAGTGATTGGTGGAGGAGGAGAGGCAGTGTGTCAGAGAGAGAGAGAGAGAGAGAGAGAGAGAGAGAGAGAGAGAGAGAGAGAGAGAGAGAGAGAGTGGGGGAGATAGACATATGCTTGTTGGAAGGAATGCTGCTGGGGGGATTTGTTGAGGAGCTCTCTGGAGATCTGACCAGGGCCTGAGCGGAAGCCTGAATGTTACTTCAGCAAGCAGGATGTGAGTGACTGTGCACGTGTGTGTGTGTGTGTGTGTGTGTGTGTGTGTGTGTGTGTGTGTGTGTGTGTGTGTGTGTGTGTGTGTGTGTGTGTGTGTGTGTGTGTGTGTGTGTGTGTGTGACTGAAGGGGAGAGAAAGGGGGGTTGTGGGGGCTTGTGACGGTAGTTGGTAACCAGCAGCCAGGGAGAAGGAGGGCAGCCTTTATCATGCGTGTCTGGCATTTGGACCTCACAGCCATTTAGTTGCAGGAGAGAAAAAGCAAGCTAGCGCTGTTTCCCTGGATATTCAAAAGAGATTGGTTTGGCTGGCTGATTGTCTGTGTGTTTGTGTGTGTGTGTGTGTGTGTGTCCTCTCTGAAACCACTCCACAGCTCTCTCTTTCTTGTTCCCTGTGCACCTGAACGCCTGTGCTGTGCTGTGCTGTGCTGTGCTGCCGTGGGTAATGTACCTAATCTCCTCTCTAATCCCCAGCGCGGGGAACCTCTGCTGCTCTGTGATCAGTGTCTCACGACAAATGCTGCTGCTTTCTCATAATGGAGTCTCTGCCTCTTGACCTCTGGTGTTGTTGAGCGCAGCCCTTCGAGGCTTTGGTGAAGATGTTTAAACATATGCTGAGGGTCAGGGGGGAGTGTGTGTGTGGAGGGGGGGGGGGGGGGGTGGGGGGTGCTTGGGAGAGGATCCATAAATCACGTCTTGGTGTGGAATGCTCAGGTCAAACACGGAAGAGTTATTGCCTTCAAGTCCATTACAAGCCACAGGTTGGGTTTCGAGCTTTGGAATAACAGGGAAATGGCTCTGTTTAGATCTTTGCGGAATTTCCCTCCCTGCGTTGGTTAGGAGGGGGCCACACAGTGTCACCGCTTGTACACCATGTTTGTTTCTCTGGGTAGAAATCTACCCTTCGCTCACCAGAAGAAAAAAAAGAAGAAAAGGAGTAATGTGAAGCAGTCTTGTGTTGGGGGTTGCGGTGGTTGTTGTTATGTTCTGAGTGAAGACCTTAGGTTGTGTTATTTGTGGCAAATGTGTCATCTTGTGGAAAGTGTGGAGAACAATGCGTCTCTCTTTTACCATTTGCTATTTTTTCGTGGCAGGGTGAGATGTCCTCACGGTGAGCACATGTGTGATAGAGCAAAAGTGCCTTGGAGACATTGAAACCCATCTTTCCCCAAATGGTGTGTTTTCTGCTCACTGTCTCTCTACACTTCGGTTCGGAGGAATATTTACTGTTCTGTCATGCTACTGAGCTTGTGATTTAGATTGGTTATGGTGGTAGGGAGAACATGCTTGTGTGTGTGTGTGTTGCTGTGTGTGTGTGTGATCATACAACCCAGTATGTGTTTGGTAATGTATATGTGCCTGAATAATTGAGTGAACCTGTGTGTGTCCCTGTGAATCTGTTAGAGTTAAATGTACATGTATGGCTGTGAGAGTGTGTATACTTTGGGTGTGTGTGTATACGTTTGTGTGTATGTGTGTGTGTGTGTGTGTGAAAATGTACATACATGTGTGTGTGTGTGTGCATGCACCAGCTGTTTGAAGTAGCTGCATCTCATCTCTCCCCCAGTGCCTCAGTCCCCGTCCCAGGGTTCCACTCTGGACAAACCGGTGGCCAAGGGAACCCCGAGCGGCGGCTCCACGCTGAGGAGGGGAGCCGGCCCGGCCTCTGCCGCCAGCAGCCCCGAGCACAGCGACCACGCCCTGTCGGCCAGCAGCGACTCCGGCCTCTCCAACGCCTCCCTGTGGACGGAGCGCGGCTCCTCCGTGGCGCCCTCCAAATCCCAGGGCCCAAGCCAGCAGGAAAAGGCTGAGCTCAAGCGCCTCCTGAGCGGCTTTGGCCTGGACGAGCCGCCGCCCCTGATCCTCCACGGAGCCATGGACGGGGAGCGAGACAGCGGGACGATCGTCACGGGCGGCCTCCGCGTGCTGCATCCGGCGCAGGTGCACGCCGCGGGGGAGCCGCAGCCCAAGGAGCGCGAGACGGACATCCTGGACGACGTGGTGCTCATGATGTCGGGACACGACCTGCGCAGCGTGGACAGCCTGGGGACGCTGTCCTCGTCCTGCCACAAGAGCAGCCAGAACTCGCTGCTGTCGGATGGCTTCGGCAGCCCCGGTGGGCCAGAGGACGTGGCCCACCACCATCACCACCTCAACCACCACAACCACCAGCACCTCCAGCACCAGCAGCATGCGCCGGCTGGCATGGAGGAATACGAGCGGGCTTACATTGAGGCCCGCAGGGGCTGTCTGGGCCAGAGGAGCGGCTCGGTGCCCGTTTCGTCCTCGCCCTCGCCCTCTCCCAGCGGCACAGGGTCCCAGGCCACTTCCTTCCGGCAGGGCAGCTACTCCACCCATTCCTGGGTGCAGCAGCAGCAGATGGTGGCCGCCCAGCATTACTCCTACCTGGCCGAGGAGGTCACCGAGGTGACGGTGACGGACGGCTTTCACCACGGAGACAAGCGGGGCACCAGCCCGTTGTCCGAGCCTGCCGCCGAGCAGGGTAACGGAACGGACGCGGTAACAGAGACGACAGTCTCCCAGACGGTCACGGACAAGACGCAGGACGAAGAGTTCAACTCCCTGACAGTGGACATCGACAACTCCATCGACCAGCTCAACCAGCTGATCATGGACCTGGACCCAACGTTCGTGCCCATCTCCACCCGCACCGCCTCGGTCAAGAGGAACGGTGGCACTCACGCCAACGGCCCCACCACAGCATGCACCAACGGGACCACTCACAGAGTCAGTGGAAATAGCAGAGCCGTGGTGCAGCAGGCAGGTAAGGTGCAGGCGTCCCTGGGGTGCACTTAGTCTGGTGGTGGTTAGGAAACGTGTTCTTGATACCGAGGACAGAATCCCAATGCTTCTCCTCTGGCACTGACGGTAGTTCAAACTGCATAAGAGACTAATAGGTACTAGGTAATCACTCTTTCTTTATTGATTAGTAAACAGCTGTTTTGAGCTATAGTTAGAGATGAACATACGTACATTTCAAGGCAGCTGTTTAGAAATGTGTATCTCCTTTCCTGTCACTGTTACAGTGGTGTGGACATCTGTGGACATCATCGTCTTACTTTGTGTCTCTGTGCTTTCGCATTGGTGGTGGGTTGGGCTGGTTGGCGGTGTGGTGTGTGGTGATGGGTTTGGTGATGGGTTTGGTGATGGGTTTGCCGTATGCTCCAATCCTCGCAGGAATGTTATATCCCAAATGCATCCAATCCAATCCAAGCCTATATCAAAAACGTGCTGTTCTTCAACCCGGTTTCACTGGGAGAGCATGTGTGTGAGTCAGTGTGTGTGTGTCTGTCTGTGTGTGTGTTTGTGTGCATGCATGAATGAAGCTCTTTCCACAGCACCTTCGAACACACAGTCATTAGTTCCAGGCTGGCGAGGCCCCCTGATGAATAGGGGAGATGGCTGGCAGGTTTTTCAGATGTTTTGACAGAGTCGGGCAGGTAACAGGCGCTGTTTGGGCTTGTCCTCTCACAGCTATCTAACTCCGGAATCAGAGCAGAACACCGAGGAGAGAGAGAGAGAGAGAGAGAGAGAGAGAGAGAGAGACAGAGAGAGAGATAGAGTGCGAGAGAGACAGAGAGCAGACTTTTTAAACCAGCTTCCACAGACTCAGATCAAAAGATTACTCTTACTCCTAATTATTTTGCAATGTCTCCTCTCTGCCCTAGAGAACAGTGAGTTGTATGAAAACATCCTCAGATGCTGTAAACATGAAAAGGATAACTACACCAAAGTGATGGTTTTGATTAATGGGGTCAACGTGTCATATGTTCATGTCCTGAAAAACCAGGTGTTTAAAGGAAACATATTATGGTTTTTTTCCCTTCTCTAGCCTGAGGTCTCATTTAATATACAATTAAACCTGACAGGTAATGTATTTGTCCTTTGGGTTGGCAGAAGATAGAGATGACTTGAAGTAGTTTAGCGCAGCTCTCCCAGCAAAGGACAAACATGAATAGGCATGGTGACTTAATGCACACTCAATGCTGTTTACTTGTGGTTATGGCAGTGCCATTGGTATAGATGATCAAGAGGTCACTCAAAGATCAATTTGCTGAGCAGCTCTTGTCTTTGTCTTGAGCTACTGTGGCTGGTGAATGCATACTGCGATGCAAGTTGCTTGCACAAGGACCAAAATGTGGTCTGTGAATTTTACCATACAGTACCTTGGAATCTGAAGAATGCTCAGTGACTGTCCCTGATGGTTGATAGTTTATCAGATCATATATATGTATAAACAGAGAAAAAGAGAGAGATTTGTTTTTGTTGTCAAAACATACAATGAACAATGGGTATTAAGATCAGGGTAACGCTGGCTTTTAAAAGCAACTTTCATGGTACCACCACAGCTACCTGAAACAGCAATTATTTAGCTTGAAGAATGTAGCTCAAGGAGGCAGGAACGATTCATATGTACCGTTTAAGTGCTGTATTTGCAGAAAAGGCTAGATAAGCTGAACTATTATGTGGACAAACAGAGGCACTGCTGGTAGTTCTACACAGAAGTCAAAGACAGTCATTGTTGAAACCTAGTTTTGCTTAGTGTTAAAGTATGTTTTCATTGGGTGTGTGGGTTGTTGGTTTGTTGGTACTTTGAGAGAGAGAGAGAGAGAGAGAGAGAGAGAGAGAGAGAGAGAGAGAGAGAGAAGGGAAAGGTTAAGTCACTCCCACATTTTGTACCTGAGCTGAGAGCATGATGGGTAGGTCTGTGGAATTTTCTGGAGAGGAACAAATGTGCCCTCTGGCTCTACATTCTCAAAAACACAAACCTGGCCCTTAGGAGTAGCAGCACAGTTTCTACAAACATGCGTTTGTAAGACTACAGC
>NC_045176.1:11833450-11863450 GCF_900700415.2 Clupea harengus
GGCGCTGGACCCGTGGGTGTGCCGCTGTGCTATGGCTCCCCCTACGCATTTGATCATTTTATATTATTTGACAGCTTTTCAATGCTGGCTCTGAGTCAGAGAAGACAAATGATATATCAGTCTTTCCCTGGCCATGTGTCTTAAACAAGCAGGGGGAAATCACTCAGCACACTGTTCTACCTCCCCAAGGTGCATACATGTGACATCATCGTGTGTACAGTTTTGGGGAAAGTCTTTAAAATGCAATAATACTGAACACTATACAATGATTGATATGAATGACATAACCGTTTTATAAGGCCCATCAAATATAATATACAACATTTTTTATTTAAAATGCACATTTTAAATACATGTATCAGAAATACTGTCCATCCCTGCTCATTTGTCAAATTCTGGTAACATATCAGGTCCACAGACACACAAACAGAGACACACACACACACACTGACATGCAGAATAACAAACTGTGACACGTATTGGTATGATAAACTCTAAACACTGACCGTGATATTCCCTCTTGTTCTTTTTCCAGTGAAAAACATAACTGACTTCCTGCATCACAGACAAACTCCATCTCCCAGCATGCAAATGTATGGAGCATACAGGACAGATCAAGGTAAACCCCTCTCTATTACTGCTGGTTCAGTTCAACTTAGTCCAGTTCAGACAGTGATGAAACTTTCATAAGAATATGTTACCAAATTTGACCAACTTTTGAACAGTTTTGAACAGTTGCTTCAGCTGTTTCCCTCATGGTAAGATAGTGCCCTCATTTTAAGACAGTGCCCTCCCTCGTTGTGAGATCTACAATTCTGATCCAGGTGCAAGATTAAAGGAAGCCTTTGCAACAGCACAGATCCTAAGAGGTGAATTTGAATGTAAAGTCTTTCTCTGTAGGTATGGCTGTAGTGGTTTTGTGTTTATGTAGGGGCCCATGGCATTGTTCATGCAGGGTTGTTCAGCGCAGGGAAGGAAGATAACAGGTGATCACAGCACCGTTTGTGCTCTAGTCATTAAATGTATCCGTGTTTTGCATGGAGTTTGGTTCCTTGCCCACAGACTGTGTGTGGAATGTGCCTGGAATGTGTCCCGTGTCCGTGTGTTTGGATGGTTCCGATTACACCCTGTTTTTGACCGGGCTTGTATGGTTTCCTTCGACTGAGAGCCTGGGTAATTGAGAGTTCTGTGATATTTCTGCTTTACTGACAGACCTTATGCCTTGGTCAAAAATCTGTTTTTCATTTCAATGGGCTCCGCAAGGTTGGCACTGAAATGAAATGACATGGACATCTGCCGTCCGCTGAAAATAATTCTGGAACTGTGCTGGACGTCTTCGAGTCAAAAGGCCCGTTTGCCTCCCACTTCACCACCCTTCTACACCACGGGCAGACTTCATGAAGCACTCAGTTGTGCGATGGCTTAGGAATCACCAGGACTGCCCTGAACCCACTGCCTGATACTACGCTCAGGTGCAGCATGGGGAAAACCAATGGTGATCAGTGATCCAGAGCTGTGTCTTACATTTATCCCCCACAAAAAAGAATGGCCAAGACCCAGAGGTTAAACTCCTGCTAACAGACGGTTTCTATTTGATGGACAGCAAATGTCTCATAAAAGCCTTTGTTCAATTTTAACCAAAATCTCCATTCATACGTCAATCTATATTTGCTCTAATTAAGTCCATTGACGCACATGAATCAGATGTATAATTGCATACACGTGTGTAATTGATGGGATAAGACCAAAAATAGCAGGCCTATTTATTCTGGTGCCACAAACAGGACTGAAAAGGAGGTAGGGAGTGAGATCAGTAGAGATATGCGCCCTATCTGATACACCTCCATCTGAAGGGCAAGAGAACAATTTGCTCTGTCCTGCTGCGGAGATAAGGCTGGTCCCCCCCGAAGACGAATGGACGCGTTTAAATGCCAGGGCTTTGTGAGGTGGAGGGTCGACATATGTGCTCCTTTGACCCCTGGCTAAAGCCACTGATTGGAGGAAACAGATTGTGGGGACATTTGAACAATGGCTGAGCGGTCAGTGAAAAGAAAGTACTAGAAAGACCTACGAACTATCACAACTGTTCAGATATGTAGGAGCCCCACTCCCCCACTCACATTCTTTTGTGTTTCTCTTTGGCTCTCCATTTACGGTGACCATTATGTGAAAAAAGACCCTGACCAACTGTTCAGTTTCTCTTTATTGGATTTAGGTTTTACAGGAATTCTGTTTACATTTGATATTTGTCTATTTCATAATACATGTAACTTTCCTAACTCTGACATTGAATCAGGATATCATCGCAATCTGTAAAGTGAATCTTATTACGGGCCTGGCATAAAGAACACATTTTATGGTTAAACTTTACACAAAGGTCTCTTTAATCTACATCAATTAAGTTTAGAATCACTGATAAAGCATTAATTATGGTACGTAGTATAAATGAAAGTTTGGTCATGATCAAGTTCATAGTTTACTATAGTTTACTATAGTTCATAGTTGGTCAAGTTCATAGTTTTCATATTAGGTATGGCATTTACTATTACTAGTTATGGGACCTCAGAGCATCCCTAGTTTTGTGTACACCCTCAAAGAAAATGAGTGTTTTGTCGCTGTTGAGTGACAGTGTCCTATTTGCAATGACACTTCCTGACGTGACCCATATTCTAGTGTTTGTCCGTGCCTGACCCTTTGGTCTGTTGTCATGGTGCTCTGTTGTCACGGTAGCCGTGAGAGTAACGGGACTCTCAGGCACTGCGATGGAAACACAGAGGCTCTATTGAAACGTTTCTGGGACAACGGGCGCAGGCGAAGGGCGCCACTTTTCCGCTCTCGAGCTGGAGGTTGAGTTCGAGTGGCCTGGAAGGGAAGCAAATACAGATAGAGAGATGTGAGAGGCCCTGTACCTCAACTCAACTCTCTCAGCGCACACACACATATTCACAAACGCATTTACACACATGCATACACACACACACACAGACACTTTCACAAACGCATGACCACACATGCACAAATACACACACACACACACACACACACACACACACACACACACACACACACAAGTCAGGCAAGCACCACATCTCCATGGTGAATCTGGGGAGAGGTTGAATGAGTGCCTGTCATTTGCTAGACTGCATTACCTATGGGAAATTCCAGCGTGAGATTGATGAAAATAAAAGCTTTTTCTTAATTAGCCTGGGCCCGCTTTCATTTCATTAATGTTCTGTGTGCGCCCAAGCTAATTTGCCCAAGGCCCGGGACTGGAGAGAGCAGCTGAAGCTAGGCAGGGCTGCTGAGGACTCTGTTAAGTCAGCAACCCTGGGCGCGCTGGGAGCGGAGGCGTCCTGATGGGACTTGCTCCCCAGACGTCAGCAGATGTGCCTCTCCGAGCCATCTGAATGGCTGTCGGCTTGCTAATTGTGCTCAGCTCAAGAGCTTGTTGTGCTGTTAATAATCTCTGTGGTTTTTTTTTTCTTGCAAGGTGTGTGTTTTGAGCTTTTAAAGGATAAGCCAAGAAACAAAAGGCTGATCCCCAAAGATAGATTGAAAGATAGATACACGGGGCAGTGGGAGTGGGCAGGTTGACCGGCAATAGAGAGACATCTAAGACGTCTACGAATGTAATTTCTGCTCCTGACCACAGCCGTGGTTCTGAGGCTGAGGAGATATGTATACAGGAGATATGGCCTCATGTACATGTTTGATTGTCCTCAGACTCCAGGGTTTACACCGAGATCATGACTCACGCAACAGAGGCTGGCCTGCCAGACCACTCCCCTGCCTATCACCGCACTTTCGGATCTACACACTCCGCATCCATTGGTGGAACACTGACTCGAACAGACAGGTGTGTGTGTGTGTGTGTGTGTGTGTTTGTTATGCTTTAAACTCATTATCATGAATGTAAACATATAAGGAGGATTTGTGTAGAGAGCAATTGATTCTGACACAGATATGATGTACATCTTGGCCATATGCAAAATCTATATTTCATTTCAAGTTAATTGAAATTGAAATTGATTTCTATTGTGCCATTAACAATAGTCCCAAAGTGGTTTTCAGAGCCCAAGGTGTATATCTGCGCTGTTTGAGAGTTTTGGACTGCTCCCTGACCCTCTGGTTCTTTTCTCCAGCCCGGTCCAGTCCCCCTGGCAAGAGAGCCCGCTGCTGTGCCGACAGGCCTCTCTGCCCCCTCAGCGCTCCGGCACCCCGGACTACAGCCACCACTCCCCGCCGGGCCACCATCCTCACCCCGCGCCCAACGCCCACAGCTCCCCCCGGGGCAGCCAGCGCAGCCGGGCTGCCCGTTACGCCGCCGGTCGCAGCCCTGCGCGCAGCTTCGACGAGCACGACGGCCTGGGCACAGACTTCAGCACCGCAGGCCTCCTGGTGGATGCGGAGGTCCTGAGCGCACAGCTGCACCAGCAGGCCCCCCAGCAGCATCAGCAGCTCCACCTGCCTCCCCTGCTGCCCGAGAAAAGGATGGCCTCGGACGGGGAGCACTCCAGGGGCTCGGCCTCGCCAGCTCTCAGTGGATTCTCCAGCCCCCACAGCGGCAGCTCCCTCAGCATCCCCTTCCCCAATGTGCTACCGGAGATGCAGGCCCGGGGCACACCAGGCACGTCCTCTCCGTTACCTGGTAAACACCCCACGCTTAAACTGTCATTTATCATTTTGTTTGAGTTTAATTTCGATTTTATCCAACATGATTTGCATAGGAGGTGGATTGTAAGCAAATACATGATCAGGGAATACAGACTGAGGGAAAAGTAAATAGAAAATGATGCTATGTTTCGTTTTCATAGCCCTTAACTCAACCGAGAGAGAGAGTGTGATGAGCTCTAGTTTTCCCTCAGCACCAGAGAGCAGCTTGCTGGAACCTGTTGTGCTGTCATGCAGTATAGGACCCATTTCTGGGAGCAGTTTGTAGATCCACATGTGAATGAAATTTGGATTAACTGAAAGTGCACTGCTGCATAAAGTTGTGCAAGTTGTGGTGATGGAAAAACTTTTGACTGTTTTCAGATGTGCTGGCTAGCAAACAGGTGACTGTGAAGTTCGTTCAGGATACATCCAAGTTTTGGTATAAGCCTGACATTGCACGGGACCAAGGTAAGAAACTGTATTTTGACTTTGCTGCGACCTTCTGTGTTGCAGCGTATGCATGAAAGCCAGCTACAGTTGAAAGTAATTGCTTTATACAACCAATGAACCAGGGACATTTGAACTCATTTCATGGTTGAACTGATGCTTATCTTCTCCCCAATGTCCAGCCATTGCCGTCCTGAAGGACAAAGAGCCAGGCTCTTTCATCGTGCGAGACAGCCACTCCTTCAGAGGAGCGTACGGATTGGCCATGAAGGTGGCCACGCCTCCTCCCTCAGTCCTGCAGCAGAGTAAGAAAGGTAGGCATTGGTGGAAGATGAGTCAGGGGAGGGGCCGAGAAGAGGGTCACTCTACCTGCATACAGTGTGTGACATTTTCCAGAACTTTCTCTACACAATGTCACGGGCCAGGCAGAGGCATCAGCAAGGGAGCACACTTACAGTATCGGGGAATTGTTCAAGTGGCATGAAAGCCTACTAATGTTACATGGAACCCTCTCATGAACCCACGGCCAAAAGTGGAATGCGATAGGTGAACCCACACCGCACCCACCCACCCACTCAACCTACCCCATCTTCACCTCCACCCCCCTCTCCCAGTCCCCCTTTGTTTCCAGGCCGAGGGCAGATACGGTACGCTTCCTGCGGCCAGACTTTGCAAGTCTTTGTGGGTTTTACAATGCAGTTCGCCTAGCTTCAATCACACTGCCTGAGTCAGTCAGATAACATTACATCTTTGCAAGATGGTGACGGCGCACTCACAAAAAGGGGTCTTGAAATGATTTACTGCAACATATGGGAGAATGAATTCAATTAGGTTTTAAGCTTATAAATCTGAAGTTGTTGAAGTTCAACCTTGTCAGTGAAGCTCTCTCCATTTATGTCATATAGTATAACATTACCAAACTTTTGTGAGAGGTAAACTACAGGCCTATCATAATATTCTGAATTGAATTCGATTTTCCTGAGTACCCTCATATTTATACAACAAAAAAAACTTACTTTATATAAAACGAATGTTATCACAGATAACATTTACGATTTTATTTAATCATTCATTTAAAAAAAAAAAATTAACAAATGGATTAGAGTTAGCCAACATTGTCCCGGGATCTGAAATCCAGCCTGTTAAAGTGATGACATGAGATCAGCTTCCTATCTCTCAGCCCTGTCTGTTCCCGAGAGGGGCAAGGAGGCAGCAGTGTATGCCCAGTGTGTGTCACTGCCCACAATGACCAGTGCAGGCCTCACGGGTCCTTTGTTTGGACTAGGCCTTCAAGCAGCAACAGGGTCCATCTGCTGTGTCTGCATGCCCCAGACATGGCTCACGCCTTACACACCTGAATCCCTATCGCTAGGCTTTTGTCTATCTGTGTGTGTGTGTTCTTTTTTGAGAAGATTCCAAGACAATCTGCCCTTCAGAAGACCTCTTGTCAAATAACAATACCACACATTGGTTTGCTTTAGAATTTTTATAATGTTGTGTTTTAGGTGTTTTGTGATTTTTAGATTCCTTCATGTGTATAGTTCAGATATATATTAAAAAAAAATCACAATGCTAGGATGACAACAGACTGAGTGGTTGAGGCACCTTGACATTGTTGAGAGGAAAAATACAGAGAACTTTCCCGCTCTCTGCCCTCCCTCCCCCACACTCCTGTCTCTCTCGGCTCTCAGGAGATCTGTCCAATGAGCTGGTTCGTCACTTCCTCATTGAGTGCACACAGAAAGGCGTGCGGCTGAAGGGCTGTCCCAATGAGCCCTACTTTGGTAAGTTCTCCACCTGATATTTACCCAACCTCCTCTCCTTGGCCTACACTAGTTCTTGATATGAGTCTAGTAGACAACCAAAGCCACTGTTTGGCTGCATCTACTGTCATAGAACATGTTTTCTGAGGTCTCTGTGGTGTCTTTTGGTATTGGTGAAGAGAGCCCCCTTCTGGTTCAGGGAAATCACTGTTGTACACAGATTAGCTGTTTGTAAGGTTTCCATTGAGTGCAATGAACTGATTTGCTATACAGGGAAACATATATGTTTTTTTTTTTGTAATGGCATACTCTGATCCAGGATCAGAGGTTTTCTTGATGTGGATTGAAGCAGATGGGGAACAAATTTTTTTTGGGAATGTGTAAGTAAACCTGGCGTGTGAAATATGTGTCTCGCAGGCAGCCTGACCGCCCTGGTGTGCCAGCACTCCATCATGCCCCTGGCACTGCCCTGCAAGCTCATCATCCCTGACAGAGGTGAGAGGTCAACTCCCATTACCACTGCCCGATGGCAGACTTGCCTGATTGTGGGGACACAAATGAACAGACGAGCCCCCAGAGGAATACTGGTGCACTCAATCAAGAGCACACATGAGAGCCATGGGCCTGCAGTGAAAGCAGGGTTTCCTAAAAGTTTAGTGTATGAATTATGCAGGTTTAAAATGTTTAATTTGTCTTAAGTGACTGTTTGAAATGAAGTAAATAAATGTTTCAATGAATTATTTCAAGTGCATTTGACAAATGTCAAAGAACAAATCACTATAGATACACTTGGTGAAACAAGTATCCCTTGAAGAAAGAGTGAGAGCAGAAAACTGAAAACAATATCTCAAAATGTGTAATGAAAACCAGCAACACATCCATTAAGCATATTCATCTCTGTCTAATGTGACTCATGCTCCCTCTGGTCACTCCATGCAGATCCCCTGGAGGACGTAGTGGAGACCACCACCCAGTCTATCACCAACTCTGCCACAGAGCTCCTCAAACAAGGAGCAGGTAAGCCTCGTGCCATCCCTAATTAGAATCATACATTCCTCTTTTCTAGACTGTTTTCTGGGTCAGTGATAAGCCCGTGAAAAGAAATAAGTCTCCGTTTTCCAAGCAATCATATCTATTATGTTCTTAGTAATCAGTTCTGTTTGTTCTCTGGTTCCCTAGCATGTAATGTGTGGTTCCTGGGTTCCGTGGAGATGGAGTCTTTGACTGGTTACCAGGCGGTTCAGAAAGCCACGAGTGAAGTGTTTAATATGGACCCTTTGCCAACCTCCACTGTGGTCCACTTCAAAGTGTCGTCTCAGGGCATCACGCTCACCGACAATCAGAGGAAGTGAGTGAAACAAAACATTGCATGCATTGACACGTGTACACACACACACACACACACACACACACACACACACACACACACACACACACACACACACACACACACACACACACACACACACACACACACACACACACACACACACAGGCTGACCGGATAATTCCTCCAGAAGATTGACAGAAGAGGAATATTCTCGCATGATAACATTCCAAAGCACACTGCTGAAATCAAAAGAAGAAAAAGTGTAAACTATGACCTGGCCAAGTGTGTAGCCTGACTTGAATCCAATCCAAACACCTTTGGGGTATTTTAAGGAGAAAGGTAGAGCAACACAACCCCTCAAGGAAAGAGCAGATGACAAATAATTGTCTCTGAAGAATGGCATCACTGATATCCTCTATGCCGAGGAGAATTGGGTCTGTCTTCAGATATAAAGGTGGACATACGAAGAATTGAAAAAATAGAATCTCAGTAATGAAAGTTGCACTGACTTTTGTTGCATTGAGTTCTTATTGTGGGGCCTGTATTTTTAATATTGTAAATCTAAACTGATAGTTTTTAATTTTACATAAGAGCGAATACCCTACTGTTCAACTTGCAATTACTGTAAGATGATACAAATCTGAATGATGGAATACTGATCATGTGATACTGCACAGAGGTGCTCTCACTTCGGTCGTATACTGTATATAGGGACCTAGTGTATATGTGGTGCCAAGTAAATCTTATCGACTCCATATTCTGTACTACGTACGTATATACTATAAAACTATATATTTAACTATAAATGTATTTATCTTCTGTCTCGTCTATTTTCAGATTGTTCTTTAGGAGACACTACACCGTGAACACAGTCATATTCTGTGCTCTGGACCCCCAGGACAGAAAGTGAGTGACTCTTCTCTCATGCTGTCAGAAACAAATGACCTCGTTAGGAGAAGAGGAAAAAACTATTTTGCTGCATGTTGACATGAAATATTTGGGATGGTTGTTTTTAAGTAATCAATTTATGCTGAATTACTGTCCATGGTTCTCTTCGATCTGTTGTCATGTGGCTGTGGCTTAAATCATAATTATCAGCTTTGTCACCAAAAGAACAGTGGGGAAAAATAAACTGCAGTGGTGTGTGAGTGTGAGAGATCCACAGCACAATGTTGGGCTGAATGACTGCATAAGCTGATCTATTCTGCTCTTCCTTATCAGGTGGAGAAGAGATGGCTCCGCTACAGCTAGGTGAGTTCTCCATACATGATTCGATATTTCATATCACATGTTATGATCATAATGATTACCACATACATTACAAATCACATGCCACTGATCAACAGGAGTACATATAATATATAGTGATATGACAATTACACGTCTGAGTTTGTTTTAAGCTTCGTACTGACCACCACCTCTACCTGTGCTATAGGATCTTTGGCTTTGTGGCGAGAAAGACCGGCACAGGACAGGACAATGTGTGCCATCTGTTTGCCGAACACGACCCGGAGCAACCAGCTAGTGCCATCGTCAACTTCGTGTCCAAGGTGATGATTGGCTCCCAGAAGAACAACTAATGTGGACTGTCTGAGTGCATATGATAGTTACTAGGCCTGAAAGTGGTCTTTGATGCTTTCCCCTGAAATCATGGCCAATGGTCATGCATTGCCACTGAACATCTTGGAAGAGTGGGGGCAGTTGCCATAGCGATACAGTATGGGAAAGCTGTTTGTTTTGTAAACAAGATTTTGATCTTGACAAAACCAGCACTAGCTGTACTTTAAAATTAGGGACCCACAATCATGTATGTATATTTATGTATTAGTATGTTAAGAAATACATATTTATTTCCTCTCATCATTTCCAAACCATTTCCAAGTGTATTTTTTTCTTTAAGTCTGAAACTGTATGTACATGTGAATCAACTCTGACTATTTGAAGCTGATTCAGGTAGCCTCCAGAAAGCATAATGACACATTATCAAAAATGTGAAAAACCATCAAGTCAGGAGTATAAAGGAGTCAGTGAACTTTGCAGCTGAGATGAAAATGTGCTGCTTTGGTGAAAGTGTATGAAGTAGCCTACTATTTGGAGGTACAAGACAAATTTGACTGGTTTTGTTGTGTATGGGTTCTTATCTTTGGTTACCCGTGAGGCATCACTGATCAAATCTGTGGTCAACCAAAGTCGTTTCAAAGTTAATATTGTTCCAAAACCTGGTCCAGTTTATAGAGCAAGTATACGCTAATTTCCAGCTGAAGCAAAGCTAGATAACCTCCCCTTAAAGGTGAAGTGTGTAGTTTTTAGTGGCATCTAGTGGTGAGGTATCTTGAGCCAGTGTTTTGGTTTGTCCATTCTGGGCTACTGTAGAAACATGGCGGCGCAACATGGTGGACTCCGTGGAAGAGGACCCGCTCCCTATGTAGAAAGGGCTCATTCTAAGCTAACGAAACACACAAGTGATTAGTGGTTACAGGTAATTATACACTAATGAAAACATAATTATGATTACTGTATTCCATCTCTACTAACAGATGCCACTAAAAACTATACACTGTACCTTTAATCTATGCAAATGTTTGTTGTATGTAAATACATTGAAACTGAGCTAAAACTGACTAAATATATATGCACATCTCTTTTATGACTTAACTCTGTGTATTTGGCCCAAGTATTTCTTTTTTCCTGATGTGGAGATTTTGAGATGTGTTACAGGACATGGATATCATAGCAATTTAACAACACAGGTCTATTTTTGTATGTCAGCCCTGATATATTGGTATTTATGATTAGATGAAATTATATTGTCCGTGAATACACTTACATTTTTTAATATGTTCAAACTATAATGCTCTATTGTGTGCTATTAGTCACAGAATTAAGAATTCAAAGTTAACATTTGAAGATTTAATTTTGACATTGGCAAGTATATGTAATGGAGTTCATTACCTCTAAGCATTTTATGTAATAATTTGCAAAAGCAATATTAACTCTTGTATTATTTTAAAAACATACCCAACAAGAGGTTGTGTTGTGAGTTATGATGAAAATACTAGTATAATAGAGTAAGCATCATTTGCATCAGTTTAGCTTTATGTTTAGAATTATGTAGTGGTGTTATACAGCATGGTGATCAAAACAGTCTTATTCTAAAACGCTAGCAACATACATGTATCATGTATACTGATATACAGCTAGAGTATTCCAAGCTGGTTATGGTATTCGTCATTATTCAGTGCTGTTTCACTGAAGCATATGGCTGTAAAGAAAATGAGCTAGACAGATATTTGAGGACACTTGGATGCTGAGCTTTTAGCAACTTGGTCTCAAATAATGTTTCTTTGTTAAAAAATAAATAATCTTATGCCTTGTGGGACCATAGAGAAGTATGGCGTTGACTAAGAATGCGTATATTCATGGAATCTGTTATTTGTCAGGATACTTCTTTATTTTCTGAACTCAGATCAGTTGCCAGGAAATGGAATGACACTGTATTGTATTTTCTATGTATGTTTCTTGGCCTTAATGAACTATGGCCAACCACTCGATATAAATGTGGCATTATAAGATATGGATGTAAATAAATAAAAAGGGATGTCATAAGCATTACCTTTTCATGTTGTGTGGTCTTTATACAACTTGTTATGGTATGAGATTTCCCTGCTAAGCTTAGTGAGTACGGTATTTGTCTAATCTTATCTGCAACCATTAATATTTGTTTTTAAACAAATCAATGGAGAATTTAAAAGGGTTAAATTGGCAACAAGTTTTGTTTCAGTATGGAGAACCTTATCGTTCATCATATGTATGTTACCTCAGAGAGATGTATCTGAAGGATAACATTTATGAAAAAATACATGTTCAGACCGTATCGACAAGTTCATTTGGAAGTGTCCATTGCCAGGCCTGTGTTATTATTCATACTTTAAAAATAACCATGAGATCAAAGTTATTTTGCCTGGAAAAAAGAAAGCACTCAGAAACCAGATGCGTTGGATATCAAATGGGTTTAAAATGAAAGGGTGAAAGAGAGAAGATGTTAAATGGGTGAAGACTTTTGATAATTATAACCAGTTACAGTAAAATCAGTCTACGTATATGCTGCACTGTAAAGGGGGAAATGACAGCTTAGTTTAAGATGGTGGTTAGGGATTAATTAAAGCCTACTGAGCACAGCCATTTTTACCCTGAAAACTACCAAGATGTAGGCTTTTCAAAGAAATATTTCCAGAAATATGTTTTTCTCATGATAGTTCATTTGGGAGAGGTAAGAACTGTGCATTTTCACATTAAATATTCTAACAGTGTTGGAATCTAATTTCATGGGCATATGTTTTGGCTCATTTAAAATGTCAGGCTCTTTTAACATCATAACTTGCCATAGAAAGAGTATTATTGTTTTGATGTGAATATTTAGGATATCTTTTTAATACTGTTCAGGTTCATTGTTTTAGCACCAAATACTACATAAGGTTATCCTGATACGTCTGAGACTTAAGGTTAAGGTAAACCTGAGCTGATATAGGCCTATGATTTGGCATACACAAACGTATACAAATAATAACTCCACATGTATGTTACTGCAATGGATAGATGGTTTTGGTTTTACGAGTGGAGTTCTGGTGTTGTCAATCCCACCAGCAGGTGGCAGTAGTTGCACATGGAGCAGTGAGAGAAATCTGTAAAGACACGGACTTCTGTCTGAACTTTCACCACTGGTCTACTCTTTAAAGAAGACCTATCATGCTAATGTTCAATGTTCATAATTACATTTTTGGGGCTACTATATAGATTTACATGCTTCAATGTCCCAAAAACCTTTTTCTCATACTGGGCATCTCTGTTCACCCTCTGTCTATAACGTTCTGTTAGAGCACCTTATGCCCCCCTCCCGATGAGCCCAACGTGTTCTGATTGGTCAGCTAGGCGGGCAATAAGGATTGTGTTATAAGATTCCATCATCTTGTAGCAAAGGCAAACAGCTGGAATTCCATCGAGGCATTTCAGGCAACAGAGAAAATTGCTTTCTGTGGTTTCTGTTATTCTCTCTGGCGTTTACTTTGGGCTTTGTAACTTTGCAGACCATTTACATGCACACAAAAAAGCTATATAACACCCTAAGGAAAGGGGAAAATCAGAAAAGCATAATAAGTCCTCTTTAAGCATGAAGCTCTCTCTGTCAGTGCTCTTCACATAGTTGTGTCACAACCAAAAAGTTCAATTGTACAGTGCCGATCATGGTTAACAGGCGCACGTAGACATACTCGCATACATACATATATACCAGTGTGTCCGATAGCTGGTAATAACCAGGTTTTGCCTGGTAAAATTCTTTAAAAAACGGTAATTTTAAAAGTAATCAGCGTGTCTGGTAATAATGCGCATACAACACATAAAATACATCATTAAACAAGATATTTGAGCAAATAAATCAGTAATGGAAGTATATCTTGTTGTATATCTCATTGATTAAAACAAGTTGTTAAATTCAACTGCTTCCTACTCTAATCAGACAGCGTAGGGTGAGGAAATGGATTTGATCCAATTTCCATTTTATTCAGTCTGGGCTCTGCCTTCCAAAGCTTCCACTCAGTCCTCAGTGGCGATTCATAGGAAATCTATTTTTGATTGTCGGACACATCATGGTGACTAGTCTGTGGAGTTCTATGTCCACGATGAGTGGATCATTTGTGTAAAATCTTGTAATATTACTCTACCTTGTCAGTCAACATGCTTCTTTGGCTTGTGGTGTTGTCTTTGCCGGTTCAATAACCTTCAGCTTGTCAACAACCCTGTAACCCTGTCCAGTAGGGGGTCTCAAAGCATGATTTGTCTTTACGACAGTGGTGTAAGAGTGAACTTCTCTCCGCAACTTAAGGGGGAGCTCAGTCGCAAAAAAATACACATTCTTGCATAATGGGGCTTCAAATTTTAACTCGTTCACGTTTATTGTTTCTATGGCTCTATGGTTTCAATGGTTTGACAGATTTTGATTGCATAATATTGAAATTATGCAGTGTCAAGCATGATCATGCTGCCAAGTTGCAATGGCAGTTTACATTATGTCAGACGGGTAGAGTTTGGATCTGTTGATGATGAAGTTATTTTGAACCCGACATCAAGATGATCACAATCCATCCAGATTACCCTGGTGGCAGAAAGAAACTTAATTATTTTGTGTACATTATATAGGTTACATTATATTTGTGTTTGTAACAGAATTTGTTATTGAAACATGCGCTGTTCCGGTATGTCTACTCCGGCAATATAACATTCTAGTGGAAACCCTGATACATACATACATACATACATACATACATACATACATACATACATACATACATACACACACACACACACACACACACACACACACACACACACACACACACACACACACACACACACACACACACACACACACACATACATACATACATATATACATACATACATCCACTGACACATACACACATTTGTAGTTACACACACACCTTACAAACTACTCACCAAACCCACAGGTTTGGTACAACCTTTATCACAGGTCTGTACAGACTGTAGAGAAAAGCTGTGTAATTGAATATATCTAAGTGTGTGTGTGTGTGTGTGTGTGACTCAGATTGAAGAATGCAATGGCAGTCTCTGTCTCTATCTCTTTTTATCTCTCTGTCTTCTCCTCTCTCTCTGGGGGCAGGTGGTGAAAGAGAAGAATTCCCGGGGAGGGCCGGAAGGAAGCTCACGGCCAGGTGTGTGGTTGTAGGACACGGAGTCTCCTCATGGCCCTCCCCGTTATTTATCTTGGCCTGAACATCCGGAGAAAAGAGGCAGGGAAACTCCAGAAACCCCCAGACAAAGTCACTAAGCTCCGTGGAATGTTGCAGATGAGGGGAGTCTAAGCTCTTCAAATCCCTTTGACTCCAAGAGACTCCCAGCCTAATGAGTGGTTGCCCATTATATGAGCTATGTGCAGTGAAGTGCATATTAATGGCAATTCTTGCCATTTGTTGTTTTGATTCTATCCTGACTACGAATTCTATCACACAGACGTACTTGAAATTTTATCATGACATGCCCCTTGCTCAAACTGTGTGCAGTGTATAACAATGTTTAAGATCTATTGTTGTTGGAGGAATGTATGCCAAACATGCAAGCAAGAGATGTTAACCATGTTAACCATTGTTTTCTCATGTCAATGCCAGATATTTGACATATATTCTCAGACAGTGAGAGTTGATTCCATCCATGAAATATTTCTAAATATAACAGCATTACTCTTAGCTTTTGTTCCCAAATTCCTATAAAGGTCATGTCAACATTCACAACCCTTTCTCCTACGATGTCCCCATTTCACTGCATAAGCATGTCTACATGTCTACTATTTCCGTGGCGATCACAATCATCATGGCAACAGTATCTGTGGCATTTGCCTGACAAAAGCTACAGCCCCCATAAGCGCTACGGTTCCATTGTCTGGATGGAAATGAGGTTCTGCACCATGCCACCTCCCTGCAGGTGGTAGGGACGCTGGTAGATGCGGTATGGCCTACACAGCGGGCCCTTTTCCGTCATGGAGTGAACTCTGTTTTTCAGTCACAATCTGCAGCGGAGAGCACTCTTAATGAAGGGGTTGGGTGTGATACAGAGGCAAACTTTAGGATGCTCTCGACGGAAAAAGGAAATTGACATCAGTCTCATTTTCATTGAATAAATATCAAAATCACCGTAAAATATTCTTTTTGACGACCCGGGGGATATGGGATTTCTTTTGTCTTAACACATTATGAGTGTTATTTACGTTAACTTTCTCATATGATGTAATGCGCAGACCCACACATGTATATTCTTTTTGATATTCAGTGTTTTACTGCATTTGCTGCTTATATCAGTTGCATCGACGCAGACTCACTTCGACACACTGATGGAGGGACTGGTAACCCACTTCCACTCCCTGCTAATTGGATGGTTTGGGATGGTGCTGAATTAGTCGGACCCTCCACGTGGACGCGCAAATGGAGTGAATGTGGGCAGGGAGAGGGTGCAGGGGCTAGTTTGGAAAAGGGCCTGCCTCACATGTGCCAAAAATAACCCCCGGGTCTATCGAAATAAATTCACAAGTTCGCACAAGGTCTTGGCTCCATCAGCATTCATTGCAGGAATTGCGCAATGCCAACGAGAGCCAACTGTGCGCAGCGACCCCCCACCCCCCCACTCCTTGTGTAGACACACTGGAGGACGCTAGTGGACGCTAATTGGATTTGACCATCGCACATTCATCCACGGCGAGCTTTGTCTCTTGAACAATTTTGAGGGTTCACTCGAGGACCCGCTGAAGGTCTAGGCCCGGGAAGGGCGCCTCTCCACCAAGAATGTCAATTGCATGAGCCACTAGAGTGTCAAGAGTAATGTTGCACAGCTGTGCCACGGCCATTAGTGCAAACGAAGCCTCACCCTATTCACAGGCTTAATTGGGGGAGCAGAAAATATCCCTCTCTGCTTAATTTGGATAATTGCATAATGCCAAGCTTTGTTTGTGTTTATTCTCCACCGCCCAACACCCAGTTCCTGAGCCTGGCCATTTTAGAGCTTGCTCTGTGTGTGGATTTTTCGCCGCAAGCTTCCAGTGTTGTGAGTCATAGACCTGTTGCTCATATCTGTGTTTCTCTGTAGGTTGGAAAAACACATTCATATGCGCGGCAGTGGAAAAGCTTTGGTAGTACAACCTGTGACTGGGACTCGGTAAAGCAGTGGAGACGGGAATGTAATGGTACATAATTACTGTTGCTGAACTAGAACACATGCTGATTTCTTGAGCGACAGATCAATCAGTGCCCCATGTGTTCAACTCCATCTCCATTCAAGCAATCACATACTCGTCTATCCCACAATTCATGTAAGTATTTGAAGATGTAATGCTTGGTATGGCAGCAATGTGTGCAAGACAACAGTTCCTGGGAACCATAGGCTACAAAAGGTATTTTGAATTGACATTGAGAATGGGGTCTTTCATTCCTTACATTCCCTTGATGAGCAGCTTTGAAATGTCTTGAAAATGGTGGGACTGAACAGCACAATTTAAAAACCCAGAGAGAATGACATTCATCAAAACCGGAGAGACCATTTAAACTCCACATGCAGTTGAACACAAAGTTACCATAATCTTAAAAGCTAGCACATGTTTGACATTTTTGACCACTTGAACATTAAAATCACACTAACCATCTGATTTTTTCCCCCACAGAATATCTACAGTGGTAGAGATACATGGAGAGAAGAAGCAGCAGCGACGAGATCTCATGAGACTTGCTGAGACACTGTAGATCAGACAGCCCTGAGGTCAATGATTGCTTTGACTGCTATGTGCAGGGTTTGCCCCGCACTAAATGAGCCCCATTAACTCCCAGCCCTGGTCGGTTCCTCAGGCAGCACTGGGGTGCCAGGGATGTCTGCTCCACATGTGTGCAAACCAGGCAGTCTGCCCTGTTGTTGTCTGGTGGGAAACGGTCACAGAAAGATGGCACAGTGATTGAACCTTGGACGGACAGTCAGTCCTTCTTTTTTTTAGGTAATGCATGTGTAGTAAAAAAAAAACACGTGAGCAGCTTGAGTGTTTATCAAATATTGCAGTCTCACAGATGCAACAGAAATCGAAAACAAAGAAGTCTTCGTATGTGATTCCTCTGGATTCCCAGATCCTTTCTGCTGCCTCCTGGCTCGGCCTGTGCATTCTCCATACCTAAGCTGTCACCTCATTCAGGCTTCCAGCTCATTATTGACCAACGAACCGGAGCCCCAGGGGCAAGAGTCAGGCTCGGATCCGTCCATGATGCACAGGACTAGGCAGGACCGCACCTCCTCCACGACACCTTGATATTCCATCCTCACAAGGCTGACGGCAGTAGCTGGAGCTCCCAGTCCGTCAGTCTCCCCCCCTTACTTCTGACTCCACCACCTTCAGCTGTAGCTCGACTGCAGTCACCTCAACAGCTCTGTTGCTATAACACAGCTACAAAACAACAACAACAGCTTTGGACTGCCTCTCACACCCTGTGTAATGAAGTAGCAAAGGCTTCATACCCATCAAAGATGTTAAAAGAGCAGGATGGAAGTTAAAGTTTTTTTTTTTTTCAAAAGAGACGGTTGTCAATGTGTCCGTTGTGGTCAATCAAGGTTGTCTGTTCAGATTATGATGAGCATGTGAACTCTGTGACAATCCCTCCATCAGTCACATCTGCTGTATCAGTCCCTGGAGAAATATATAAGGAATAAAGGATTTCACAGACACAACTAGCCTATTCAGAAAAGTGATGTACTTATGTGTCTGTAATCTTTCTCTCTCTCTCACCTCTCTTTCTTCATATGCTTCCTCTCCTCCTTCCTCCACGTAGACAAAACACAGACCGCTCGGACAGCCGCAGACCACTGACACGTCAAAAAATAACCGTAGAGATGAAGACATTTACAGGCAGACACCTATGATTTAGTATGAGCCAGCTCATTGTCTGTCTTCAGTCTGTGTGTGTTTTCCGGTATATGTGTGAGAGTATGTGGGAAAGGCTTCTCAGCATGATCCAATATAATCTCTGCTCACCAACCTTCTGTTAAATAAACCTTTTGCTTTAATTTAACATGTTACAATCTGGTAATTGACACATCGTGTGCATATATTCACATGCGTAGCTTACATACATGACATTACATGCAGGTATTTATTTACGTGTGCATTTGTGTGAACCTCTGGATGTATTTGTATTGAATGCATGTGTTATTATATCTCTATGATCACTGATTTATCGATGGTTGGTATTTGGATGATGACTAAACCAATGTTGTTGTTGGACTCTCCTTTACATTTCCAGTGTTTCATGAGAGTGTGTGGACCTCAATGCATTATTTTTCCTTCTCAAGTATGCATACATGTGTGTGTGTACACTTGTACTCTCCTACGTTTTTTCTAAGCTGATATTTGCCTGTGGCGTATTTGTGAGTGTATGTGCAGGCAGCGTGCACGTGAGCTGCAAGCCCAAACATAGTTGCGCTGCATTTAGCCTGCATGCGCGCGTCTCGCAATCCATCAGGCGGGTGCTGAGAGCTGCTCTCGGCATGTCTTGGTCGCGGACGGCCGTACTGTAATTAAAGCCTTGGGCTTCTCTCGGGCCCCGCCGCGCCGCGCCTCTCCGAGGTGCAGCCGCTCGAGCCAGGGGCCGCCACACGTCTCACGAAAGCAGGAGGGCCCACGCCCAGAGCCTCCTGATGGTTAATGAGAAACCCACACGGTCTATGCTGGTGGAAATACTGCAGTGCATTGCCTTTGGTGAGTGTATGATAAATAACAACAGTGACTGAGTTTGATAAATAACAACAGTGTTATACCATCACAGTGATCTATCACAACTACTAGACCTGTTTTCCTAAAAAAAAAAAGAAGGTTGTGTAGATATTACAAGAATGAACATCATTTCAAACAACACTCCTTCGGAGATGAGAATATTTGAGCCTGACATGAGACAGGTGGATGGGTTCCCCTTGACTAAGTTTGGCCAATGAGAAGGGCAGGGAGCAGAAGTCAATTTCCAATGGCAGCAAGAATCTCTGGGACAGATAAGAAGAAGGAACAATATCTGTACATCCAGCATTGTGTATCCATCTGTCATTGATGAAGCTGAATACACATCAAGCAGCACACAGAAGTCACCATACCATACCATACCATACCATACCATACCATACCATACCATACCATACCATACCATACCATACCATACCATACCATGCCATACCATACCTTACCATACCATACCATACCTTACCATACACACATTTCTAAAGATAAACATTAGCCTAGATTCAATTAAATTGACTACACAAAATCTGTATACTATGGCATATTAGGGCCAGTGTAGTTTTTAATTTTTTTATTACAGAGCTGGGGGAGGGGTAATATTAATATTAAGGGGGTAGATTTATGATAAAAAAACACTATAAAGTCAGTAATTTACCAGAAGAAAATACTTTGTTTCACTTTGCAAGGTTGGATCAACTGCTTTCGCTTGTCGTGTATTATGCCTGCAGTGAATGACTAAATCAAATTACACTTTGCAATCAGGAAAATATTGTGATTTTAGCCCAGAATCGCCATATTATCATAAGCATGAATTGAGCCTATTCAGAAGAAAACAACATACTGATTTCGATAAGGTTTTGTGCATCAGAAACTACAACACAATGGACAGATGCAAGGATATCACTGGTTACGTCTATGGACAATTAAAATGGGATTTGTGGTAGTGTTTGTATTCTTAAGGAATATTCAAGTTTGTTTCTCATAAACCTGTGAGTATTTTTCTCGTAAATATAACCTCTTTATTCTCAGAGTAAATTTACAACATTAATCATGGAAGTTTTTTTTCTGAAAATTACTAAACATACTGTTGGTATTTCACCAAATAGTTGGAAGAATAATGAAGTTTACTCTTGTTCTGGTATGATGATGGTAATGCTGTTAATAATTGCTCTATGACTTGCTTGGCTGAAATAACACAGTTACCCTTCAAAGGCTGCTGCAAATACTGCCTAATAACTAACTTGTGCACCTTAATGCTGAGATTCTTTGGACTGGGCGTAATTGATGACCAAGTGCATTGAGTATTCTCCCCGGGGGAGTTGTGCCTCACTCAGTGTTTATCTAGCCTACAGTCAAAGTTAGAGGTTAAAGGTCTAATTACCTCAGTAGTGGTCATACAGGCCCCAATGTGACTGCAGTATCATCTGATGAGAGTTCACAGTATGAGACAACTAGCTGACTTCTAGTTGGACTAGAAACCAACTCCTAACCTCCCCCTTTTGCCAAAGAGTTTCAGTACTTCTCTGAGTCCAGTCGTCAGGAGAAATTAGCGTTGGTTTAGAAATGGCAGATGCTGTTGATGCTATGATCATTCCCATCCACATTTTCTTCACATTTAACCATCGTGGAAAGAGGTTAACATAGGTTTAGCTACACAACTGAATGTACACTGATGTGAGCTTCAGTCTCTTACTTGGACATCCCTGCAAGAAGCACCCAGAGGAAGTGAAGACAGGTCAGGTGGCTACTGGTGCTCCAGCAACACCCATTCATGGGTAAACTCAGAAACACTGGCCCCCAGCTGCTTAAACTATGTTTTTCATCCATCTGTGGTCACTGGCTCAGACCTTGAATTCCTGTGAATTTTTGTCACACTTTTTTCCCCTGACACCACAGCCACAGTATGTTGCAGTTTGCTGTCCAGACCCCATCTTACACAGACATAATAGCATAGGGGTATATAAACACAAGAAGTACAAATACAACCAAGTACACAAACAATGTGAAATGAGAAAACCATATGATGATTTGTTTTGTTATGAATACAAAAAGTATAGCCACGCTGTATTAGCAGTTGTGGGGAACAAAATATTATAATTGGAGAAACCTTGTTGCATCATCTGCAACAGCTGACACATATCATATAAGATATAAAATATATAGCAAAACGTTAAACACAACGGGAAAGACATACTCGTAGTGCAACGAAATTTCGCTAAGAATGGACATTTTGGAAATAGCAGCCCTTTATCTTGACAACATGGTATGTCTACAATCCAAAAGCATGTTAGTGTAGGCCTATAAGGAGGGAAAACTACATTATTTTACACATGGACTGTCTGTATCCACAGCATTCCACCTTTCTCCCTCTGATATCCTCGCTAGGCCGGGCATTCTCATGTGGCGCAGGAACTTCCTTAAAAGAAATAGCAATAAGACAAAGGTGGCAGCGAAGGGCGAAGGAAAGAAACCAGTCGCAGTCCAGCTCATCATGTGAGACAAATAGTTCGAATTCCATTCGATGGGGCACCGCTGTAGAGCCCGCCAGTTAACGTTCGCCTGTAGCGCAAACGCTCCTTGGTCACGTCCATTCACCACGGGGGTGCATAATGCCACCCATGAAGTTTAAAGAGGGCACAATTCACTTACTCACTTTTTAACCATTTCATGATAGTTTGTTTTATGTTTTATAAAAAGGAGCAGGCTTTGGATTCTCAAGGTGTAATTACGCGTCGGAATACCCTGCGTCTTGGTATGGAATGTTCTGCTATGTTTGCCCCCAACGTTACAACCCCCCACGAACAGTTAAGTCGAGGGAGTGATAGTGCCCCCCCAACCCCAGAGCCCGCACAGGCTGCAGAACAACAAGTTCAGGGTCAGCACAGTATATTGGGCCGATCACATGAGGTCTGTTTTCACGGGCAGCCGGCAAAATGTACATTCCACACATGGTGAGAAGTTATGTGGGTCAGATAATAGACGATTCAGTTATTGAATTACTGCTGTCTTACAGAAGGTAAGCCCTGAAAATTGGCAACAGGTGAACACTCCAAATATAGCACTATGCATGCGCTATGACTGGACACGATTTTTTAAGTACCCTAAGGAATTTCAGAACCTTGCTGTATTTACACAGTTTAGAAAGAAGTATTCGCCAAGAAAATATCTAACTTGCATACTTAGTCTTAGCTCAGCAATCTATGTAATTGGTAATTTTACTAACCTGTCATGACACTTCATGAGTTAAGGATGAATTTTCCTCTACATGCACACATCTATCTATCTATCTATGTGTGGTTATTACATTTTTTTTTGGGGGGGGGGGGGGGGGGGGGGGGGACTGATACAAATCTGAATTATCTCTCATTTATGTCTCTCTCTTTCTCTCTCTCTAATGTGAAAGTCCCCAATATGGTTCCAAAATGAAATTATAGGGTACTTTGATAGTATGCTATTTGCAACTTTCAATGTATTGGTTTACAATCTATGTCTATTATGTCCACACTTTAAACGTATTCAAATTTAATTTTATGTACTTCCAAAACCAATACGTTTGGCATAACAAATGTTTTCTGTTTCATTCATTGTTTGTTTCTTTACTTTTCCCCAGGTATGCTAGCAGTAACATAAGTCTGTCTAGACATGCTATCATATATTCTTTCAAAGACTGGCACATACACACACACACACTGGACAGCTAGCATAGGAGAGTTATGCATGGACACAAAATGTAATATTACTGCATAATGTTTCAACCTACCGCAGTCTCTTTCACATTCCAAGGAATATTGGAAGATGGAAGTGATCCCTTTCGTTACATTATTCATTGAAAGGGGTGTGCCTAAAAGTGGTCCTGTCCCTGGGTATATATTGTGAAGTTGTCTTAAAAACGTGCCTCACATGGATTAGACCAGTAGTAGCAAAGAACCCAATTCTCATAGAACTCACATCCATACTTTCTTTCGTCACCATGGTGAGTAGGCTTTACTCTTTATTCGTAACTGTGGTGTTGGCGTCTGTCGCGCGCTTTACGGGGGCAGTCGGACCGGTGATCCGGTGTGAGCCTTGTGATGCCGGCTCTCGGATGCTGTGCAAGCCCATACCCAAAGACTGCGCAGAGAAGGTTCGCGAGCCAGGCTGTGGCTGTTGCCTGACTTGCGCCCTTGCGCACGGGCAGCCGTGCGGAATATACACGGGAAGATGCGGCTTCGGCTTAACTTGCCAGCATCAGCCTGGGGAAACTAAACCGCTCCAAGCATTACTGGAAGGACGTGGAATCTGTGCCAATGCAACCTCCAAGAAGCTGCTCAGGACCCAAGCCTCAGTCAAAGAAAATGAAGGTAGAGTTATATTTTAAGGCTTGTTCATCACAGATTTGCTCAATGGCATTAACCTTGGTACAGTTGACAGTATATCTCGCAAATCCAGGAATCTGTCAAGGAATTTTTTGGCGTAACGGTTCACGTGAACGGCTTGATGGCAAATTAATTTAGTAAATTAGTTTAGTAATGAGGATCTCTGAGCGATCTCTGAGATGGATACACATAGCCTTGGACTGTTTCACATGTCTGTAGTCCACTTTGCTGAAAACAATTCCCATATCAGTTTTTAGAATAATTCAAAATTTTAATTGGCCAAAAAGTATGACCTCTGTAAAGCTCGCCTCTTTTTTCAACGCGCATATAATGACGACTTACTGTACGCACATAGCACTCATAGTTATGGCTGGTGCATGGGTGTTTATGTGCAGTTGCTTCTGAAGGGAACAGAAGCCTGGCAGTCTCTTCCTGTCAGGTCAAATTATGGCACTATACCAAGAAGTATGTATGATTTTTTTGTTCAAATTTACTGCTGGCTTAGGAGAACTTTGGCAAGGGTGGTGTGTTCACATATAGACGTGAAGCAGTTATTCACCAAAATGTTAAATGATGAGCTCATGTGTTCAATCCTTGTGGTATGCTATATTTTTGAATTCTTGTTTTCTCACCCCCTTTCTGCTTTTAAAGTTTAGCTTAGCATTAGTTTTCCATATAGACCTGTGGGAAAATGTGGAATAATTGCTTACAGCAGGATCAGGTGGCAAGTTTGGAAACACATACTCTCTAGACACAGACGTGTATTCAAACGTGATAGAAATATCTGATACCCAATACTCTCCCTTTTGCAGATATCACTGATGTACACGATTAATAATTCAGAACAGGAAAAGCTAGTATTGCTTGGTCAACTTAAGTTCTCCGGACAAGCATCCAGGATGTGCTTTGAAGAACAGGAGTGTCACATTGACTCAATCATAGCTGAGATAACTTTGCACCAGGTGTGGTTTCACCTTACAGGTGAATGGGAAGTTAATTTAACCGTCAGACAATGAAATATAAAACCATAAACTCCTTAATGATTGATAACAAGTGGATGATGGGGCTGCATATTTTGTCTGCCTTTGGAAAAATACTTTGTGCAGTTTTTAGTGGTGTTTGCATGTTCTTGTAGATACTGCTTTATGTTTAGCTTACCAAAAGTAAAATGAAGATTCTCAAAAAATTCAATATTCAATAAAGTCAAATGTACCACACACAATATCGAGTATTGCTCCCAACACTCATGTGATGGACATATTGGAAACAACCATCGTTCTGCCAGCTGCAAACTTCATATGGGTATCTGTACAATTTTACTGCTAAATAATTTACAATGCCTACTAGTCAAAAGAAGTGTGCTTGCCTGGTGTAGTTGCCTCTGGACAAAGGTTATATTGTTCAGCTGTTGGAATTGTATTTAATGCAGACCTTGCAATATTGTTCAAATACATCTTTGAAATATGGAAGGTATGCATTCTAGGGATATCACGTATCTCAGGTATTTCAGACATTTTAAGCACTTCAGAAGGTGATTTAACATTCTGCTGTTCTAAAACTTGTATAAAAAACAAGTTGAAGAGGGTCTGATATGATTCACCACAGTTGTTTTCTAAGCAAAGCAGATACTATGCATTCTATGAAAATATATCTGAGCGTTTCTCACAGTGTGGTCATCATATAATGTCAATACTTGATAACGTAATCTGTTGTACGCGCCGTTTCCAGGAATACTGCAGGACCGTCCGACAGGCACATCCAAATAAGTTCCATTCCTTCCAAGGAGCTCAGACGCGCTACTCTTAAATCCTGCCCTCAGAGCATTCCTTCTGTTCCCTCCCCTCGTGCAGGCACTGAGAAGGTCCCCGGGGAGGAGCCGAGCAGCAACAGCAACACCAGCGTCCACCAGGGCTCCGCCAGTCCCCCGCCGCCGGCCGGCGTCCCGCGGCTCCCCTCGCAGCACCACCCCCTCTACCACAGCCATGCCAAGGCAGAGGTCATCCGCCGCGAGCACGCCAAGAAGAGCCAGAGCTTCAAGATGGAGGGCCTGCCCATCATGCCCAACACGGATCAGCAGAACTTTTCCCTGGAGACCAAGCCAGAGCCTGAGTTTGTGAGTAGAGGGTGGCCTTCTCGTTGTCTACCTTTTTAATGCTTGCTCTTGCTCTCTCTCTCTCTCTCTCTCTCTCTCTCTCTCTCTCTCTCTCTCTCGCTCTCTCTCTCTCTCTTTCTCTCTGACTATCTTTTCTAATTCTGGCATTCTCTCGCTGATTCCCTTTGAAAATACCTTCATTTTTGTTATTCTCTCAGAGATATGATGAATCTTCTTGGGGTGGATGCTACATCAGCCCAACAGGGAGATCAGCTCCGCAGCTGACCCCACAAGCATGGCTCTCTTTCCCTGCAGTGGCATCCATCCATGTGCTGAGGGGCCCTTGTGGATAGGGCTGCATGAGAATGTATGTGTGTGTGTGTGTGTGTGTGCGTGTGCGTGTGCGTGTGCGTGTGCGTGTGCGTGTGCGTGTGCGTGTGCGTGTGCGTGTGCGTGTGCGTGTGCGTGTTTGTGTGACTGTATGTGTGCGGGTGCATAGTGCTATTTTGGATTCTTTTTGGCGGGCTAAAGTTGAGCGTGTGTGTCTGTATATGTGCGTGTGCACATAAGGGGTGTGTATCGAGTCGGGCCTCTGATTAGTGACTAGAGCTGGACAGCAGAACTGGGCTGTCTGATGTGTGTGTGCTGGTCTGTTTTGTTGCCCAGTCTTGCCCCCCCCTATGCGCCCTGCACATGTAAATAGGGGGCCATGGGTGGTTGTCTAGCGTTGCATGACTTCCCTTTCAAAACAGCTTCAGTGTTTAGCGCAGTACTCTAGGAGAATACAATTTCGCTTCTTGTCCCATTTCTAAATGTCTAAATGTCATTGCACTGCCTACAGTATAGCCTGGGATTTTTGGGGTCTGTAATGGTACTGCCTATGCTCTTCTTTTTTCTGCAGGGTCCATGTCGACGGGAGATGGAGAGCATACTGAACAGCCTGAAGGTCACAGACATCCTTAATCCCAAAGGGTTTCGCATCCCAAACTGTGACAAAAAAGGCTTCTACAAGAAAAGACAGGTGAGACAAAGAGAGAGAGAGAGAGAGAGAGAGAGAGAGAGAGAGAGAGAGAGAGAGAGAGAGAGAGAGAAAGAGAGTTTGTGTGTGTGTGTATGTGTGTGTGGAATAACCTGGTACATGACAGCAATAGTATCATGAAACCTCCTGACCTTGTTTTGCCCTGTGTGGCTCTTTCATGTGACATTTTTATGAGAGGCAGGCAGGGATGAGGAAAGGGAGCCATTAACGCTCCACGGCAGTGGCCTTGGTCTGGATGTGAGGTTTCGTCCCCTAGGTCACGTGATCTCTGTCCAAGGTGCTGAACAGTTGTTATCACGGGACGTGAGTGCGATCACAAGCTCATAAAACTAGTGATGCCGATGCCAATGTGCTCCTCATCTCCAGCAAGGTCACATGTTCTTGACCATCCGCTCTGTCTCCGGGACTGCAGGCGACCCAGCAGTTGTGCACACAATCAGAAATGAAATGATAAGCCAGGTGGATAAAACTAGGGGCAAGGCATTTCAGTGATTTATGGGCTGCGGCAGAACAGTTTGATAGCAGCACTGACACAACACCAAAATGTTTTCTATGTGACTGTTCAACCACATCTGCACCCAAGTGCCTAGATGCTCGCATTATTTAACTCATCTCAGATGTGAGCCACATCCCTTATTCGCAGCAGGGGGGGGGGAGAGTGGCGAACCCCTGCCGGCTCCAGTCCACCACGGGTGCGTCACAGCACCTCAAATCCCCCCGCGTGCGCAACTTACCGGCAGTCCCCGAGAGAGAGGAGAACCACACGCCTAAAAAACCTGGCACGGCTGAAGCGGCGGAGGCCGTCTCTCTCTCGCGCGTAGACGGTGCTGGGGGGACCGACGTCAAGGTGGCCGTCAGAGTCTGCAGTGCCCTCGCCATAATTGCGCGCCCCTGAAAATAGATGCTGCAAGGCGTCCAGGCCCGTGCGGTGTGCCCACAATCGGGTTTTAATAAATGAGGGCCCGTAACAGGCTCATATGGAGGCAGTTATTCCCCCCTGTGCCATCCCTTTGCCAGAGCAATATTTATACAACATGGCAGGCGCGGCCTAATGGTTGTCTCCTTGTTGACCTGCAATCATTTTTAAAAACAGGCCACCATTGGGAGGAACATTATCTTCCCATGTTTTATTACCGTGGTGATTTTATATGAGAAGAAAAAAAAATAACATACTTGAGGGAGTGGTGGTCATTTTATGTCAGGGTGTTTACTTTTGTGGTTGCCATGGCTTTTACTTTCAATAATTTAGGAGACGTTGTATCCATTAGCTATAAATGTATGCATTGTTCATTAGTGGCAGACTCGAGTCTGATTAAATTATCCAAAATGGCAAAGTGATTACGTTCCTCTTTGCAAGATGTTTTATTTGAAATTCTTCTTTTTATTATGCATTATATCCTGTTTAATGTACGATTTTTATATACATCTGATGTAGTGATTGGGGGTCATTGTGGACCTCCTGGGCAGTTTAAGAATACGGAACATTATACCTCGTGTTCCAATGTACAAGCTATTCCAATGTAGTTTACATTGGCAAATTCTTTATTTGCTCAGAGCACAAGGAAACATTAGCGCAGATGTTTTAGACCAGGCCTTCATTAGGGTGTACACGGTTAAACTATTTAGACCACATGGTGTATATGCTGCTCTGTGATGCACCAACCTAATTAGCAGAATACTGGAAGCTGGGAGGTTGCAATGAAAATCCCCCTCTAAAAATAGCTGAAGATGTACTCACACGCACGCACACACACACACACACACACACACACACACACACACACACACACACACACACACACACACACACACACACACACACACACACACACACACTCTCTCTCTCTCTCTCTCTCAAATACAGTCCATAAAGGAAAATAATATCACATTTTGTCTTGTGATATATCACAAAAAATACAGGCTGTCCCCAGTTTGTCTTTCACAGCAGGCAAACACATAGAGATATGTGATACATCTCACGCCATCTTTTGCCACCAATCAATCGGCAACCACCTGTCATCACTTTCAGTTCAGTGAGTTCAGTGAGCAAAAATCTGGTGTACATATTACAGCTTAGGAGCTGTATTTCTTTGCTTGTATCTTCTACTTATGCCGAAATAAATACGTAGATTTGAGGTGTATATAACAGAACAGAAGAAACAATAATTTGGAGGTGACTGGTTGCTGCTGTGAAAACATTTCTGAATTATGTTACCATGTGGTATCATATACTGCAGCAGCATTTTGACTTGACTTCCACACATCTTCCCATGGCTCAGAAGTCAAACTTATAAAGGGCCTCTAGGTTACTCAAGCGTGTAAGCAGTGAGTAAGCATAATGAGCAGTGAAAGGAGTGGTGGCCTTAGTACCTATGCCCTCTGTTTGTCCCCCTCAAGTGGCTCTTTTATATGAATGCACTTAAACCTCCCACTGGACAAGCAAAGATCCCCAAGACCTTGTATTGGCCATGCAGAGGCCATCGTTGTCTCCTGCTCTCCAGAGATGGATGTTTTACTGGGGAGGACTCTGACCTTTAGTAAAATTGGCAGTAAAATAACAGCCCTGGAGGGGAAATGCACAGTGCTCTGTAAGTCATTTGTTGCACCCATAATTTGAGGGCCATGGGGTATAATCAGCAACAGATGATTTGTACTGGCCAGCGGCTTCTGAAAATAGAGCCTGGCGCTCGCTTGTTCGCAAACGGGCCTAAGCAAATATTTTAGCAGCTCTCTGTTTACCTTTTCAGCACCCTCTATGCGGATTGGTAACAGGAAGTTGATCATAAAACACTGTCTGAAAATACCTGTGCGTGGCTGCTGCTGACGGGGCATGTGCGCGGGTGAGGGGGCAGATGAATGATGTTGACCCTGATTTTCTGGCTGCTTGTGTTGGCCGTGTGGAGCTCTCTTGCCCCAGGCGCATACACACCATGGCCTCTGTTTTCACGGCTGGAGCAACAGCCGCCCTTAAAAATAT